>NC_054536.1:41263624-41563624 GCF_017654505.1 Polyodon spathula | reverse complement strand
AGGGTTTTTTTTTTTTTTAAGTTTAGTTTCTTCTGCAGCCGTCAACCTGCTTTCAAACTGCTTCGAAACTGCTCTGTACTTTTCCACGCCTGTACTTCTCCCACTCGCTGTCGCTGGGAAGACTGCCTCGTTTAACTGCGTTGTTCTGCTGTGCTGTCGGCTCCTCCCCTCGCCCGTGTCTCAAAACGGCGCTGAATTTGAATCAGCTGCTCCGAGTTTCAGCTTGTTTGTTATCAGAAAAACACACGCGGCTGTTTGACTTTGAGCTGCTGCTGTGTTTCCCCAATGTCCTCCGTTTTCTGATTAAAGCAATTCAAGATGCAATTTCTCCTTTCTGCTTCGAAACTGCTCTGTACTTTTCCACGCCTGTACTTCTCCCACTCGCTGTCGCTGGGAAGAAATAGAGGAAGTTAGCAGGGTAAAGCTTGTGTACTACTCATTCAATCAAACCAAGTAGTGTAGGAATTTACTGTATCGTTCAAGACATTTTTCAAATTAATTAAGCTTACTTGTGTATAAAAAATGACAACAGAGTCACAGCAAGTGTCATCTTCATGGCATATAACTGAAATAGCGATACTGATAGTAACGTAATTACTATCATTTCTAGTAGCAACGTGTGGTAAATATATAATTAATTAACTGTCAGTATTTACTATAATGATTATAAATGCATTAAGTATTCTAAAGTACAAATTGAAAATATAAAAGTGGATATAGTATTATAGTATTTTGAAGTGTTTACCATAGTTACGGCAGTATTTGCAAAAATAACGAGTACAACTGAGGAACACTGTAGTAATAATGAAAAACAACAATGGGTGACCATTATTAAAAGTATATGTGTTTAAGTGTAGTCTGTATTTTAATAGTTTGCATATTCAAACTGCATATTCTAACAATTTAAGAGATATTATCCTAAAAAGATTATTCTGGTTGTGAAGTAAATATCAACAGGCGAAACTCCAAGCCTATGCTAAACCTGCTCCTTTTGGCTGCGAGCGATTCGCATGCTGATTATTTTTTTTCTATGCGCTTTGAAAAGAGATCTCGTCTTCCAGAATATCAGCATACTCTATGTGCGTTTGAAGGCGTGAATTTCCATAACAACTTTCTTGTTGAAGACTGTCAAGAGGAGGAGCGGGTGCACAAAGACTGTACTGCTATATAAATTCTTGACAGGTGTACTAGGTCTAGCCACTATAGGCACATTTTGACAGGCACTTTGGGCTTCACCAACCCCGTCAGAAACTCCTATATATAGAATACACTAACCTAAAACATCGGGTAAGAAAATAACCCAAATTCACATGCAGTGCAGACAATAGCCTCCCGCCCGCCCGCACACTATACTGTGTTACCTATAGTGAAAACTGCAACGTAGTGTCTGGGTTCCAAAAAAAGTTACTAAACAGGATGGAATGTAGCTAATTAATTGCCAGGGCACATGTGATTACCTGAAAGTTGGCATGCCCGTCCAGCGTGTGACCCAAGGTAAATGGAAGAACTCAAATCATGTGTTAAACAATACATATTGAACAATAGATTGCCCAATTTCATAAATTAATAGGATGATCAATAAAGTGCATTTGCATTGCGTATGCGACACAACAAAATTGAATAATACTGTGCTATGTTTAAAGGACGTCCAAATAAAAAAAAAAAAAAAAAATAATAATAATCAATGCAAGCATGGGTCATTTTAATGTAAATCAATATAGTTAAAAACAACATATTACAGTAATTTCTATAAATGCATTTACGAAAATAAAATAAAGCAACAGATGTTAAAGCTGAGCACGTAGGCTGCGTAACCTAATGCGTACGTTAGGTCAACTGTCAAGATAACGATTGAATTATATAATTAATCAAATACCATGCGTGTTTACAACTATAGGCATAATGACAATAATTTGTAATATACTACTGTCTGAGATGATCCGCATATTGGCAATATAATATGCATTAATTTGTGCAGCAAATAAACATTTAAAACGTAATTAATGAAAGAAAAGATAACGTTACCGACCTTTCTTTGTAGACCTTTCACTTACAGAATGAGTACGTGCTGGAAGAGCCTGACCTTATGGAACATTTATATATCACGCTAGTTAAATATAAATAAACCAGATGTCATTAACAGTCAAGTCAGCCAATACAGGACAACAGCCAACAAAAAGAAAGCTACCGTTCAGTTGCTTTACACAATAATGAGGGGGCATAGCAGAAAGTTGGACGTACTGCATGCTTTATTTATCATAAAACTTTTAAAAACAAAACATTAAAGCTTTACGAACAGTCCCTCTAGTTTAGTATTCGTTTCTGCGGATTACCCCAGGATGGGTGAACTGTAGGGTTGTCAGCTCAAGTCAACAGAAAGGTGTGTTTTGTTTTGCAGGAAGCACAGGGTATATTAGCAGTCAATCTATTGGCACTCCCCTGCCCTTTACCATCCACACAGAAATGTGTTTTAGAGTTGGCACACGGAAAGCTTTAAAAGGACACGAAGCGTTACTTTATTTATTCATTTATTTGTTTATTTTTTTATTTTTTGTAGGGGCAGAAAGTGACCCATCGTCAGAATGCGGTACGTGTAACTCAGTACACTGTACACCGTTCAGAAGGGCGTTTCCTTGTTTTCTGAGCTGAAATAATTTATGCATGACTGTGCAAAAGCAATACACGGCGTACCACTTTTGAACTCATACCACAAATTAACAGGACACCGGTTTTGAGTTATGCAATAACTCCAATGCTGCCTTTAACTGTTTTTGTTTTAACTTCGAATATATAAAATTATGCAGCTGTTCCCTTTGATCCCTGATGGTCCCACCTGCTTCATACATTTACGCAGACCCCAGCAGATAAATAATAAAAAAAAAAATACAATATCGGAGCAATCGGTAGCAACAGCTTTTTCTGGAACGTAATATTGCCCGGTCTTATATACCTGTATGCTGTCTTTTACAGCTACTTTTTACCTGGCACATCACACATAGGTGACATATTTACCGGTGATAGAGGGGCATCAGGGTTAAGCCACAGCTCTTGAGAAGAAAACAACACAGAACTGACTACCATCAAGATCTATCACATAATCTAACTGCATCATAACTTTAATGTAAGCGTTTGGTTCGTAACATTACACACTTGCAATTTTACTGTCGCGTTTCCTTCGGTCGGTAACTATGTCTGATATGTTGCTAACAGCTTTGCACCTCTACCTGACGACTTCTCAATTACACCTAGCAGGGTAGGACACTTAAGAGCTCGCGAGATCGGAGTTGGGTTTTGTTTTTTGGAACCCGAGGGAGAAAAAAAAAGGTAAGTTCAAAGATTTATAAAGTGTGTTCAAAATAAGCTTTCATATATATTTTTTAAAATATTAGTAAACGAGTTACAAAAAAATGTACATATATTAACTTTATCTTGATTATGTTAGAGGGAGTAATTTAGTGACTTAATATTATTACAGTAACAGGTGAATTGTGAGTTTCCGTACGCAGTAGATACAATCACAGGTGAATTAGATGCAGACGTTCTTCGATTAGGTAATAGAATTTTACAAATTCTCGCATTATTTATACTTAACTAGGTAAAACACAATTGCGTTTTCTTTATTTTTATTTTGTGTTTGAGATTCCCTGGAACTTCATACGAAGTAACAAACGCTGGAAAGACTGGTCTGACAACTCCGCCTTCTGTGTTTGTTGTTTGTGTTTACAATTTCACTGGGTTAGTTGTTTGCAGACCTGTTATCAGTATCCTTTCCAGTAAAGAGCTGGTCGACCGTGAGTCTACGACAGGTTCGATAATTACACGAGACTAGTTTATTTTGTTGATAAAGCTGTTGGCTTTTCGTTTTGCGTTTTATTGACATAGCCTACTCAATATGCTTATCTCTAAAAAATACTATATTGTGTTTATTCACAATGAAATATGGTTATATATATATATATATATATATATATATATATATATATATATATATATATATATATATATATATATATTATTATATATTTTACTGTTAATGATCACTCTAGTGAATCTGAAATTACTAGTGAGACGCTTATTGGATGTTCACTCTCAGGACCATGGAACCAGATGGTCGGAGTGAATGTTTGGATTTGAGTTCTTATCTTTAATTGACACAGTGTAACTATTAATTATAACTATTGTGATTATCAGTGACAATGAGCATATTTTGATTGCTTCCAATATTGATAGAATTGTTCTGTAAGATGAATTAAAATGAGAAGCTAATGTGATAAATTGAATATGAATTATGATGTTTGCTTAGTATTCTTAATAGAGACATGTAATTGATATCACGTAGATTAACAGAGAACGAATCGTTAACTAGATCTTAAACGTTGGATTTCTAACTTTTAATTGTGATAATTTAAAATGTTAAACGGCAATAATGTCATGTCTAGTGCTAATTAATTGATAGCTATATAAGTGCAGTTAACTGAATGATTGTATCATCTCTGTATATAAGCTAGGGTGGTTTCCTTGAATACTCATAATTAACTACCTGAAGAAGACACATTGTGTCGAAACGCGTCGTGGTTTTTGGTTTGTTCAATAAAATGTTTGTTTAATAAACTATTTTACTCAGAAATTGACAGTGTGCGGCCAAGTGTGTCTCTAAGTTGGTGGGTCGCAGCAAATCAACAAGAAAAATAAGTTTTGTTCAACTGCACAAAATGAGTGCTTGTATAGATGTGTGTATAGTAGAGTTCTCTTTCCTGCTGTACACGTACTTTTCTTTGGAAGTCCACTTCCTTCAAGCGTTTGAGTTGAATTTGTTCTATGGTATTTGTTGATTATTGCTCTGATTTTGTGGATTTTGGTATTCCATTGATACTGTTCTGTAGTCCCTATGTCTTGACCATCATCTGCTGTGTTGTCAAAACTTTCTTCAACAGATGTTGGAAATACATATCTCCTTTTCTGGCTATTGACTTTATAATGTAGCTTAATAACTGTGTAATGGTTTTCAGTCAAGTAATATATTTAATTAGTTGTATTACATTTTACAGACTTAATGCAAAGGTACATTGTCATGAGTAAATATTTGAAATTGCTTAAGTGCTGTTTTTTATTTTTATAAAGATGGTTTGTTAAAGTACCAGAAATTGTATTTTGGGCTTTGTTGTATTTAATGATTAATGTCCACTTAATGCTTGTATTTAACATGTTCTTGAGTTATCTTATATAAAGTGTAGAATGCCAATACTTTTGTCTGCGACTGTACATCTAAGAAATATGTCAGACAACAGAGATTTGTGAAGTTGAAGAATTACGTTATTTGAAAATGTACTGTACGGGCTCAGGTAAAAATTCAACAGCAGTACCTTCTGGCTAATAATAAAAAGAAAGAAATACAATTATAGCCACTATTAGGCTGCTGACAGGATAAAAACAGTTGTGAATGGCTACTAGGATTGATAACCAGTTAATAATTGTTTTACTTTATCTCAGTTGTGTTTTACTGATGTGTGTGTTTAAAGGTTACATTTGTGATACAAAGCCGGTTACTGACAAATAATACATTAGCATAACGTTGTTGTTGTTTGAGAGATGAGGTGAATAAACCACCTTTTTTTAAAAAAAAAAAATTTCACATCTATAGCTATAAAGAAGTCTCAAAGAAAACCAGTCAAAGTTCAAGGATGTCTCGCGTGGATCGGCTGTCCGGGAATCCAGACAGAAACCACCAGACTAGGCGTCACAGAGACAAAAGAGACCGGGAAGCAAGAGACCCACATCAGGGAGGACCTGCAGCTTCCAGTGACAGGTAGGTGACTTTTCAAGAAGGTGAGTGTCTGGAGGAGTGTGACTTTCCATTTGAATTTGTAGTGTTGTATACATTTATAACATGACATATGGGTCATTCACATGGTGCAATGAATCTTCCTGCATCAGATAAGTATGCCTATTCTAGTTTCTCAGAACAGGTCACATTTAAGACCATTGCATATGATTATCATTCCTCTTTCTTAAACAGTGATACATGAGCTTGTCTTTTTTACCTTTACATTTCTTTCTTCCTGATCTGTAGCAGAGCGTAATAATATAATGTAGAACCCATGGCTGCAAGTAATAGAAAGGGCATGCTTGTTCGCGTCACAGAGTAAAAAATCTGATTTTAAAGTCCCTCCAATTCAAGATACTTTTGAATGTGTAGTTAACAAACAAAATGGTTTATTTAAGGTCTGCTTTTTGAATATGGTCGTTCAGGGGCCAAACCCAGAGCTGCAGGCTTGATGTGTAGGGATGCCATACGGCCCCCCATGCCTGACTGAGGAGGTTACGATGCTTGGGCAGACCCATGGCTGGCTGCTCAGGAGCTGCATCAGCGTTTCCTGGACCAATAAGGGGCTACTAGGAGCAGCTTTGCCCAGTCCTGCCTGATTTTCTCCAGCCACAGTGGGAGCAGGGCGAGCGGTGGGAAGGCATATAACAGTTGCCTTGGCCACTGGTGTGCCAAGGCATCTACTGCCAATGGGTCCCCGCCTCCTGTTATGGAGAACCAGAGGGGACAGTGGGTTGATTCCTGGGAGGTACTGGGGACCTTGAGAGGAGGTCCGTCGGCCAGTTTGTCACCCCAGGCAAGTGTACTACCTGTAGTGAGAGGAGGTTCTCGTGTGCTCTGATCAAAAGCTTGCAGGCCACACGACGGAGACTGGGTGACCTGAGGCCGTCCTGGTGGTTGATATAAGCCGCCACTGTTGTGTTGTCTGTATGGGCAAGCACATGTCTCCCTCAAACCCTCTGTAAAAAATTCTGCAAGGCCAGGTGAACTACCTGCAGCTAAAACACAGCAGCAGCTGCTCTCACTACACGTGCGCTCACAGCACCACGTTGCAGATAGGCTGCACTTAGTCTCTGAAAACAGAAAAAAACAGAATGAAAATTTCTCAACAAAATAGAGTAATTGTAACAATTCTATAAAATATGCAAACCATCTTGTAATTTTAGCCTAAGCCAGAATGAGAAATAAATTCCAGTCGGAGCTATTGCAGACTAGAGCACAAAGTCAGCCGACTTATTTTGCTTGATCCCTGGGAAGGAGCGACACAAGCTTTGTGGCTTCACACGGGGCACAAGGCCGCAGTGGGATGTAACCAACAGACTGTAATGCACAAATACTTAATTGGTAAAAACTAATAACAGCGATTTATTTTTTGGTACTTGAAAGGGAACTACTGTACAGCTCTGGCCAAAAGTTTAGCATCACCTATTATTTTAGGATTGAGACAACTAATCAAAAAATAAATAAATAAATACATTTGAACAAAATTTAGATGTTCTGTTTATCATGTAATCAAAGAAATTATATTGCAAAAGTCTACTGAAACCTGTAATAGGGATACAGTATTTATGTTTGGATTTCGAAATGTCACATTTTTTAATTTGACAGTTTTTCATTAAGTATATGGAAAACCACAAAGCGATATGTAATTCAATATGTTACATTATTCAGCAGGTTTCATTTGACTTTATGAAGCAAAATTAGTTAATTGTATAGAGCAATACAAAACTTTTGACCATGGCCGTAGTCACAAATAGAAATTCACCAGATTAGTACAAAGGGTACTGAGTCTTTGTGATTTTGTTTATTTGGGGTTTTATTTTGAACTTTCAATAGCATAATTTCATTTGCATAATTAAATTAATTCATTACATGCAATTAGTTCAGCTTTAACTAATAAACATGTAGTGCAAGTCAAATTAAAAAATGAATCTGTTATTATAATGCCTCCAATCTGGTTTACTAAGCCTCCCATGCACGATACACTTGTACGTTTCTTAATGAAATGAGAATCTCAATTGGTCTGTCTACAGTATACCCTGATGTTTTGAATGAAATTTAATTTTGTTTAAAAAAGTAATTGAAACAAGAAAAGTCACTTTCCAAACTTATTTCAGTGTTGCTTTAGGAAAAAGTAATCAAGAAGTTTCTGTATTGCTAAATTGATTTTATTTGTAGTGTTCCTTACAGATGACATTAATTAAGGTCTGATTGTTAGGTCACAAGGGAGGTAGTGGAATGCATAAGTTGTGACTGAAGCCATATATCCTTTACAATCCTCAGAGACAGAACAAGTGCCCACTTGAGAACCTAAGAGAGGTTTCCTCTTTTTCGTCACAGCCTGCCCTAGCAGGACCCACAAAAGACCTGAGTGAGTCAATCTGCCAGCTGCAGACCTCCTGAGTCTAACCTCCAGTTTTGCAGGATCACAAAAATGAATGCACACCGAAAAGTACACAACTCCCCTCATTCCTCAAAACTCACACACACAGGCACACATAACAAAGTATTGTTAATGAGAACACTTTTCCAAAGATACTACCCAATATTAAATCTTGGGTCTTGCAATGAAAACTTTTACGATTTGGAATGTGCAATACAACAAAAACTTTTCTTGGGTTGATATATTTGCAATTGTCCTTCTCTGTATTTTATGTAAATGCCATTAATATCAGAAAACACCAGTGTGACGTTTGCCCTTGTAATTTATAGCAGCCCTTGTATTACTCCTAAATTTTTACATACAATTTTAAATACAAATGTTTTGAATATAAATCTTATTCAGTGTTGTTGTAATTGTATTTAGTTTCTTTTAATATTTCTGAATTTAGCAGGATTGACTGTTTTATAGCTAGGGATGTAACCTTTTCATTTGTGTACCTAATTCTGTTTTCCATACTGAATTTACATCATTTGTGTACAGCCCATATTTTCTGACTTGTGACTGCCTGCTTGATTGTTTTTACACTTGGCTGTTTAATGGCTGTGGTGCGAGGCTAGATGCATGAATATAGAAATCTAAACTTGAAAACACTGAAAAAGGGAAATCTTCTAAAGCTGTAATATTCTTCCTTGTTAAAGATCTAAGCCACATCATTATGCAAGACCAGTTGCTTCTGGGCCAAGGTATCCAGGGCCACCATCACCAGCCCCTGAGGACTACTTTGAGGACTCCAGGGAGAGACTCCCAGCAAAGCCACAGTCAAAGTGCTCTTATGTGTGCTCACGGAGAGGTATGTGCTTGAACTGGACCTTGTTCATGGGATATGTTGGTAAGGACCCTAGTAACATTTAAATTGAATGGTCCAAAGGCATTGAATAAATACAAATGAGTAAAATATATTAAAAATAGAATGCATCTTTGATTAAATAACCTCTAATAAAAATAGAATGTATCTTTGAGTAACTAACCTATAAGGCAGTTGATCTTTAAAATGTGTTATCATCCAAAACTTAGTGTTTGGATGAGGGGACAATACAAACATTACATTTTTACCATTGGCGTAAAAAAGCATGTTTCGTGTTTCAAAACTAAATAAAAAGCAGTAAATGAATTGGACTTATTGTTTGATCAACTTCAGTCCTTTTGAACACACCCACCGAAACTAACTTGTGAAGTTTTTGGGATGGGTTCCCTGATCTAAAACCTGTCGGATTGGTATCGGCTTCACCGGCCAGACAAGAGTTTTGCTTATGACTGATTCACTACTGCTAAATGAAACAAAGTAAAGGTTTGACAGAACTGTCTTCTGCTGTCATTATTGTCATCTGAATTTAAAAAGATGCAGATCATCTGTACAGCAAACAATGTAACTGAGTATACATATCATTGTAAAGATACACAGGTGGTGAAATCTGAAGTATAAGGTGTTTTAGAAGTTTATTAAAAACAAGTGCCTTAAGTAGTCTGAATATGTTGTATGATGGTTTTGTTTTATTAATTGAGTAAACTAGGTAGTCAAAAGCATTGATTATAAGCAGTTCGATCATATATGCCATTCCATGCTTCTGTATTCCTCCGGGGAATGCTTTTCTAGTAACCTTTCCCCCCAAAACTTGAAAGCCATCATGGATCATGTGCCCCAAAGTATGTGTGTAGTTTCACAAAGTTTGTAATTTCAAGATTGCTTTCCGGAGAATGTAGTATCTTATACCACAAGTTGATATCTGATTTATATTTGAAGAATTCTGTTACTTTGACATTTTAGGATTTTAAAGGATTGGCGGTGATTTCCATTGAATGAGACTGAAATTAAATTACAGAATTCTCATTATCTTGTTTAAAAATATTAAACAAAACAGGCTTCTGCTCTTTTGAATGAGTGCACTTGCAATTTTCCATAGCTTTCCTATTGACTCTCTTATTCACTACTACTAAGCTAAAACAGTTTTGATTGTACATTAAAAAGTAAGTAACGGGGTTCTGAAAAATCTAGCATTCCCACGTGTTGCATTCCCACTGTTTTAAATAATGTACCTGTCATTTCTTTTCACTAACATCCTGACAACTTTATGCTTAGAACCTTAGTCTATTTCAAAGTTATTTTCAAAATGTCTGCTCTAGTGCACTGGTGCTGTATGGATTATTGCTAAAATTGTCAAACTGGTAACACAGGAATAACGACTCAGGATGTGCTACAGAACAGAAAAGCCAGAGCACTTATGTTGCTTTTTTTTTGTTATCGCTTCCTGCAGTGATTTTAGAGGACAGATGTCAAACCCCACTGCACTACAGCAGCCATTTTGAAAAGAGCTTTGAAACAAACTGTACATTTGTAAGTGTAAAAAGTTGTCAGGATGTTAATGAAAATAAGAATGACAGGTACTTTATTTAAACAGTTGTAGCAACACTCTATACTTTTCGGAACCCCACTACTTACTCTTTAAAATGAGATCAAATAAGGTAATATCTTACAGACTTACTGGATTGTTTCTTGTACTGTTCTCATACTAATAAAAGAAGATGATATGCAAGTCACTCCAATACTCCAAGACTCGTCCATTCAAAATAACACCAGACTTTTGTTCACCCTGGAGAAACATGATTCCAAGTATTTAACACTAGTATAGTATTGTAGGTTTAATTGCCACATTTCAGCGAGCACTTTCAATTCCCTATAGCTGTGAGGAAACTGAGCTAACAAAGTTATTGCCTAATATATATTGCCATCACTTTTCCTATATAAAATACACACACATTATACATAAACCTGTACAGTATTGAATTTAATTGAAAAATGCTCTTGATCTGCTGCACTTTAAAATGTGGCGGATGTCTCTGCTGGAGAAATATTTTATAAAGGTAATTGTAGATATGATGCAATGTGGGGATTTACTGTATTTTTTTGGGCCATTTTTGATTACCGTTATTTCATATCAGTAACAGGCAGATACTGATTCTGTCTAGTTTTCCATTAATAGTAATACAATTGAAAACCAGGATTTCTGTGCAGTGTTCCCTCGCTTGCGCTTGTCTCCACAATTATTGAGCACTGAAAAATAATAATCTGACAGAATCTGAGCAAACTAAAAATATCTGGTTATCTGGTTGTCTTATCAGTTTGATATTAAATTTAGAAATGCATCATCTAGTCAGCAAATTGTGGGATTGTAGGCCTGGGTAGGACTAAACTGTTTTGTGTCTATAGCCTTGTTACAACAGTGCAGCAGTGAAAATGGCAGAGCCTGGATGAAAATGTGACCACTTTTTTTTTTTTTTTTTTTTTTTTGGAAAAGGCTTGTTTGGGTTTCATTTCATACCTACCAACAAAAAACATGTTAGATATTATACTCTGATATTCTGAGGTACTGTAGCAGCACAGCTATTTTAAAATATGAGCAATATTTGTTCAGAGAAGTTATGAACTTAGTAAACACAAGGCATTGTTAAATTATTTATATTAGTTTAGTCATAAAGAAAGATTGCAAAACTCATGATACTAGTAGTAATAATATTACAAAAATAAATAATCAATTACAAGGAAACAAGATTACAGATTATGGTATTTTATTAACACCTGACCCTATTCCGGTCCAGTTATCTTGTATCCTTGGATACAGTATTTCCATTTCAGTAGATTTTTCTTTTAAATAAAAGGTTGATGTTGGTTATTTGAATGTGCAGAGGAGTTATTTTGGTAGCGTGTTCCATATTTTGCCAGAAGATGTCACCCTTGGGAAGATCAATGTAGAAGTATAAATATGTTTTTCAACATGTAAAACCCTTCCCAATACACAATGCAGGCCTGTATTGACAATACTTATATGGTTTGTATGTTTAAAATTAATAAATTAATAAATTAAAACTCTTGCAGAAGGTGGGCCAAGTCCTCCTGAGGCCTTTATTTCTCCCTAGCCTGTGGTTTTGGAGTGGAGTTATTGACAAAAGATGTCAATTGATATTTTTATTAATGCTGAGGAAAAAGTGCTTGTGGCATATTCTTTTTATTTTTGATGTGTTGCAAGCTTAGTAGCGAGACATGATCGCATCTATGAATATGTACCATTGCTCGGAATGGTTGACATGTATATGTACCATTGTTAAGGATTTCAGAGGCTATAGAGCAAGCAATGCGACATGGTGTTTTAACAAAGCACATATATATACACACACACACACAGTGCCTTGCAAAAGTATTCAGACCTCTGACCAATTCTCTCATATTACTGAATTACAAATGCTACATTGAAATTGTTCTGGCCGATATTTTATTTTAAAACACTGAAACTCAAAATCAGTTATTGTAAGGTGACATTGGTTTTATATTGTGAAATATTTTTAAGAAAAATAAAAAACTGAAATATCTTGCTTGCATAAGTATTTAACCCCCACACATTAATATTTGGTAGAGCCACCTTTCGCTGCAATAACAGCTTTAAGTCTTTTGGGGTAAGTATGTACCAGCTTTGCACACAGTGTTGGAGTGATTTTGGCCCATTCTTCTTGGCAGATTTGCTCCAGGTTGTTCGGGTTGGTTGGACGACGCTTGTGGACTGCAATTTTCAAATAGTGCCACAGATTCTTATTGGGATAGAGATCAGGACTTTGACTGGGCCACTGTAGGGCATTCACCTTTTTGTTCTTAATCCAATGTTGCTTTGGCCTTGTGCTTGGGATCATTGTCCTGCTGAAAGGTGAATTTCCTCCCAAGCTTCAGTTTTTTAGCGGACTGAAGCAGATTCTCTTGCAGTATTTTCCTGTATTTTGCTCCATCCATTCTTCCTTCAATTGTACCAAGATGCGCAGTCCCTGCTGATGAGAAGCATCCCCACAGCATGATGCTGCCACCACATACTTGGTGTACTGTAGGGATGGTGTATCTTGTTAGGTTTGTGCCACACATACCGCTTTGAGTGTTGGCCAAAAAGCTCTATCTTGGTCTCATCTGACCACAAAACCTTTTCCCACATTGCAGCTGGGTCACTCCCATGCTTTCTGGCAAACTCCAGACGTACTTTTTGAGTAACGGCTTCATTCTTGCCACCCTCCCATACAGGCCAGTGTTATGCAGAGCTCTTGATATGGTTGACTGGTGCACCATTACTCCACTCCCAGCTACTGAACTCTGTAGCTCCTTCAAAGTGATTGTTGGCGCCTCTGTGACTTCTCTCACAAGTCTCCTTCTTGTTTGAGTGCTGAGTTTTGAGGGATGGCCTTTTCTTGGCAGTGCCTGGGTGGTGTGATGCAGCTTCCACTTCCTGATTATTGATGCAACTGTGCTCACTGGGATATCCAAACACTTGGATATTATTTTGTACCCTTTCCCTAATCTATGCATTTGTATTACTTTATCTCTAACTTCTGTAGAATGCTATTTGGTCTTCATCTTCCTTCAGATTCACAGCCTTACCAATAATCCTTCAACAGTTGGGTTTTTATCCAGAAAATGTGACAGCAACTTTAATGGTTCACAGGTGGAGGCCAATGGTAAGGTAATTGTGTCCTTGTTAAGGCAATTTCTTTCATCGGTGCAAACTGGGAGCTTCCACAGCACAGGGGTTGAATACTTATGCAAGCAAGATATTTCAGTTTTTTTTATTTTTCTTAAAAATATTTCCCAACATAAAACCAGTGTCACCTTACAATAATAATTAATCTACAATTATTTACTACATAATTTTTTTTTTTTTTTTTGCAAAACTCTAAAAATGCTTATTCAGAAGTACCTGGACAAAGAAAATAAAATTAGTAGCCAGTTGAGGCACCTTTAGCAATAATGACCTCTCTTAAATGAGTAGGATATTTGTCAATGAGCTTTTGACATGATTATTTAGTGATTTTTGACCATTCTTCAACGCAAAATGGTTCCAGTTCATTCAAATTCTGAGGACTTCTCTTGTGCACAGCATTCTTGTAAATCAGCTTTAGATAGGGACTTTCACTAGGCCATTCCAGAACCTTGATTTTATTCTTCAACCATTCTGAAGTAGATTTTGATGTGTGCTTTGGATCGTTGTTGTGTTGGATGGTCCAATTGTGCTTTAAACCAAGTTTAAAGCGGATGGCTTCAGATGATTGGCCAGTATCTTTTGGTATCCATTTTACCATGTACTGGAACTAAATTTCCTGTGCCATTAGAGGGGAAAAATAGCCCCGTAGAAGGATATTGCCACCTCCGTGCTTGATAGTAGGTATGGTGTTTTCTTTGTACGTCTGGCCAAACTTTCTGCAAACGTAATGCCTATCAGTGTGACCAAATAGCATGATTTTTGTTTCATCACTTCACAAAACCTTTGACCAGAACTCATATCCATCATGCAAATGCCATTTTGCAAATTTTAAGCAATTGTCCTTGTGAAGTTTTCCTAAGAGTGGTTTTTTCCTTGGCCTGTGACCATTGAGACCTTCACCATGCATTACTCAACATATGGTTGAAATGGAAACCCCAGTCCCACTTGTAGCCAATTCACTTTAAATATCTTTGGCAGTCAATCTCGGATTGTTATTAACCTTCCTCACAATTCTTCTGCTTGTTCTTGGTTAAAGAATCTTCTTTCTTCTAGACCGAGGAAGCGTTGTGACAGTACCAGGAGTCTTGTACTTCTTGATAATAGAAACAATAGTTGAAATTGAGATACTCTCTTAAATGCTTGGAAATCTTTTTGTAACTTTCTCCAGCTTTGACATTCAATTACTTTCTGCCTAAGGTCTTCAGATAGCTCTTTTCCCATACTGACTTATTGGTAATGACAGCAATCACCCTATGCCTAACCCTTTTATACTCTAAGAATGTTCATCTACAATCCAGCATTTTCTAGATTTTTCTAGAATTAGGTTCTGCATTATCATATTGAAATTTCTAGAACCTTGTAGACAATACTACACTAGCATCAAAGGGTATAATTACTTTTTGAATTAACATTTTGAGTGTTGCAAAAAAACTGCTGAAATAAATAATTGTAGATCTATTTCTTCTAACTTTTTTTTTTTTTTTCCCCTCATCAGAAGACTTTTCCTTAACTTGTTTGTTTGTTAGGACCAATGCAGTTGCCGCCCAGCTTACTTTACACCTCGCTTGTGATGCAGCCAGGGCAGGCAATTTGAGGAAGTCAGTGCTGTGTGGATGGCTAGATGAGCCCACAGTGGTTTCCACAGTGCAGTAACCTGCTTAATTGCTACCAAAGAAATGTGAAATGCTGTTGGCACAAAATTTAAAGAGAATTCATCACCTCCCTAGAGTTGATTACAGCAGTGACATAGTAAGGAGACTTGTGTATGACTCAGGCTCTTAGACATTACTCTTGCAGAGTACAGGAATTGGTACCTGCATCTTTCAGACCAAATTATTTTAAGTTCAAAACCTCTTGGTGAGTGCACCTTTCAGCCCTTAGATTGATTTGTTTTCTTGCAGCCGTAGAAGCATCACAAACCCGGCATGTGACCTTATAATCTACCTGCAAATAGCTTTTTTGTTCATGTTCCAATAAAAAAAAAAAAAAAAAAAAAAAAGTGATTTTCAGATCGTGGTGCATGAAGCCCTTCTCTACAGAGCAGCTTACCTCAAAGCTGTAAACAATCAGGTGGAAATGTTATTTCTTTGCCAGGTGTTCTGGTGGACCCATTTTGATGGTGTGTTTGTGGATCTAAACCACCTAGAACTCACTTAGTCCCCTTGTGTCTGAGATAAAGGCCATAAGAAGGAATTGGCTCTTGCTATACTTACCTTGGTTGTGGGATTGTACGGTGGCAATGTTGTGTAGAAGGGAAGGTAGTGTTGTGTGTCGTAACTTGTCAATGTGGCACCATGATCTTTTTTGTGTTAGTTGACTAGGTTACTAATTAGGCCAAGTTTTAATAAAATAATTAAATGCTAACATTTAGTTTTCAATTTAAAATAATCTTTTATTCGCATCGTACACCTATGTATACAATGCAGCAGCATGATTTATTTTGTTTTACCGGTAGCCTACAGGCTATAGTAAAAAAAGTGTGCTAGGTATTCATTTGATTTTACTACTGTACTGTATAGGCCTATTGTACAGATTTATATTTTTTTACATAATGTAATGTGTACCTGCCCAAAACATATTAGTCTTCTTTCAGCGCAATGATTTATACATTTAAAACACATTGAACACTGTAAATGTATGCGTGTGCAATTTTTAGACACCTTCTTATGTTGGACAAACATGTCCAGTTTAGCGAGGGGCTACTGTATGATTGACGAGCTTTTTGATGAAACACATTTTTTATTTGGCAGTGAAGGTGGGGCCCCCACTGTAGAATCTGATGGGATTAAACTGCCTTTCATTATTTATTCCAAAAAATGTCACACGACTCTCGCAATGCTGGAGCTCTCACTAAAATGACGCAACATATATTTAAATTAGTATATTGCAGCTCTTCATTTTATCATAGTTTCTCTCAGTACATATGACAAAATGTATACTTTGCAAATTGTTGCAAAAGAAATGCAAACTGCGGTATGTTTGCAATGCGACTGGCCCATCTTAGTACATCCATCCCTGGTAATTTTAATATTTGTTGAGAATTTTTAAAAGAATGGTGTTCTGGTTAAATAAGAAATAATTTGAAATCATTCCAGTGAAACAAATATCAGACTGTAAATGCATTTTTCCCCCCAATAATCTAGGAAACAGATGTATGCAGAGAAAATGAAACAAATGATTAGTCATTATTTATTAAAATGACGATTCACAACATGCAGCACATGTTTATCCATTCACCTCTGAGAAGGACAGTGTTAGTCGTTTTTTACATTCCAAAAACTTTAAAATCTGAAAATAAACATTTACAAAAAAGATTTTGAGATTATGGTTACCTTATTGAAATTATACTTAATACCCTGAGACCTTTATATTGACACTGTTGACTATAGATTTGTAAGCACTAGAACACCAAATTACCTACAGCAGTCACTGAGATTTAAATTTAATTACATTCATAAGATTCATTTAGTGAGTTTAAATCTTTAACAGCGTCATTGACATCTATTAGAACATATTAGTTGTGATAGTGTAAGCAGGACTTATTTTTGTTTCCAAGGGTACAATACAATTTAGTCATGTTGCAGTTTATTAAATTTGTAATGTAATTTTTGACCCAGGCTTCAGGGATTTAGCGCAGATGGTCGTATGTACGTACATGTGACATACCCTTGTCTGAACAAGATTCCAAGAAATGCTCTCGCTAAGCATCAACTACAGTTGAAATGAAAGGCTTTTCAAATGTTTATTATAGTTAAAAACCCTACATTTAATATATCTTGTTTTTATTTCCTTGCAGGTATAGTTCACATGGCTGCCATAGGGACTACTCTAATGGTGCTAATCTGTGTGGCAGTCGCCCAGGCAGTCATGTCTGGGTTCTCAGCAATGGGGGGTCTGGCAACTGGCAGTTTTAGCCTGAGTTCGGATATCAACCCTTTCCAGGGCACAGAGCTGAAGGAGGTGCGTGACTTGGACATGCAGTACAGCCAGATGCGAGCCCCTGGGGTTTACATAGGAGTCATTTTCAGCCTTGTGATGGGTGTCATTACCCTTTTCTTTCTGATAGTTGGCGCCAAGCCTCTTTACAGCATCCCTATAAAGCGGCTTATCGTTGAGTTTTTCTTCGACGTGCTGGGTTGCGTGGGCTACATTGTAGCGGTTAGCCTTTACCTCTATTTTGTCATTAAGGTGAATGCCACAGATGTGTGTAAGAAAAGGGAACGCCTGTATGCACGCCAAGGATACACCTGGATGAACTGTAGTGTGCAGGGAAGCGATGCGGCAGTTGCCCTCTTTGGTCTAATGACTGCCATTCTGTATTTTGTGGGGGCGTTACTCTGTGGACTGACAATCAGGCTTGCCAAGGCTATCCAGAGGGATATGTATCTGGAACAAAATCAGCCTGAACCTGAGGGAAGTAGTCACAACGGCAAGCAAAGGAATCACAGTCACCGCCGTCATCAACGAAATATTGATCCTGATTTCCCGGTTTCTACACTTGTATAAAGAGGACTAGCTGCTGGAAGGCATGATTTTTAATATATATATTTTTTTAGGTATAAAGGTTTTTTAAAAGTAAGTGATTGGATAAACTTTATTGCCACTGCCTTATTTTAAGTTTATAAACAAATCATGATTTCCCATCCATTAGTGGCTGTTGTGCAGTAAAGTTCAAGCTGAATGTATGAATTGCCTCCAGAGACCAGCGAGATTCCACAGGAAGGTGTAAATAAAATATTTTCCAATCCATTACGAAATGCAGTGCAACACTGTACTGTGCTAAGGGATGCTGGGGTTTCTCTGTCCTCGAATCATTAATATTAAAAACTGAATTTAGACATTACATATTTCTTGTCTGAATCTAAAATATGTATGTACTATTGATATTTAGTGTTCTTTAAAGTACTGTCAATTTAAATACTACTATATATTTTTTGTATAAATAAAATGTTCATTAATCTACACTATATTGCTAGTCTATAGACTATTTAATCCACTGGTCTGTGTATTAATTAACACAAAATGTAACCTTACCAACTACTTACAACATCTAGTAGCAGTTTCAGACAAACACATTAGGACATCCAGTTAGAAGTAAGCACCTTTTTCCTACTGTAGAGTAACAAAGTACACCAGATTACATTCGTTTTGTATAACAAATTGTATCATAAAATGTATAAAAGTTGTAAATGCCTCAGCAAAAGATAAAAGATTGTTCCACAGAAAGTAAAAACATCATGAAACGGTTATTGGTGTAATTTTTATGAAAGGCTAAGTTACTATTTAGGTTTATCATAAAAATATGTACCAGTTTACCATGCTGCAATATATGAATGCTGCTGTAGGGGGCAGTCAACTACTGCGACCAGAATGATCACATGAGAAGCCAAAGTTACCCCATGGATTATATAAGATCACAGCATTCCATTTTCAATAGGATTTTGTCTTTTTTATAAGCTGTTTTGCAAACACATTAGGGATAAGCGGTGTGCTTATAAATGTCCTCTTTATATTTCACAACACAATTTGAACATAACTGGGTATCTGTTGACAGCCAAGTCTCTTATTCTTGTTCGGAAGCTCCATCTAGTGTAGGCTGTGGCTTTCCCACAATCTAAAGTATATCCAACCTGCTTCTTAAAACAGATCCCTCCCTCATTCAATAAATCAATGACACAGTTAATTATTATTTGGAAATTTTAGATTTATTATAACAAAAATGTAACTTCTTGTGTATTCTGTTTCAATAAGACTTCTTACAGATAACTCAATAGTCATGCTGGTGGCGACAGAACTAAGGGAGACAAGAGAGACATCAACTGTGAATGGGTGCGTAGACACGGAAGGAGAGAAACAAAAACAAAAAAAAAAAAAAAAAGAGAAGAAACAGGCCAGCTGACGAAACAAATCAGTCTCGGTTTTTAAGAAGTTATTGGCCGCCAGCAGTACAAATGCAGTCTTGTCACACTTTTTTCCTTGCATGTCACAAAAAAAGTTTTGTTTCCTTTTTCTCATATTGAGTCACCGACCTGACATGACATTTTCTTTTTAGGCATCACTATACAACACTTATTATATTTACAATAATTGGAAAATCACCTGTTCTCTCAGAGAAGATTAGTAAATGTCAGTGACTAAGTCACATTAGAGTTAAGCAACTCCTAGGAGTTAGTCTTTACATTTCTACAAATTTCTATGACTTTTTAAGACCAAAAGCCATGCTTTAAGAAATAACCTTATTAAAAGCACTATCTATATTAATAGTTAAGCATGGTCATATACTGTTTGTTGTTTTTCAGACAAACAAATGATTCAGCATGACTGCTCCCCTGCAACAAAAAGTTGTTTTCTTTATACATAAAATGATAAGGTACGGAAAAAATAAAACTGAATTACTGTATACTGTAAAGTAATAACATTAATAAAAACAAAACAACAACAACAACAAAAAAAAAAAACTAGTGTTGATTCCTCTTTCTTTTTTTGAGAATTTTACAAAAAAAATAGTGTGTTTGGGGGTGGTAGGTACTGTAAAAATGAGTTTAAACTTTCTGTGCAGCATCACAGAGGTGTGTCGTAGTAGTCTGGCATCTGGTCCGCTTGACACTGCCTCTGCTGCTGCTCCTGGTGTTGCTTCATGATCTCTTTAACCTCTTCTTCCAACTCAGGAGGGATGATAAACTGGTCGTCCGGGTCAGGCTGGGCTGGGGCTGCAAAGTAGCCACCCGTCTTTTTGGTGGGGGCGTCTGTGGCCACTTCAATCAGATTGTGGCTCTTCTGCGAGGGGGCAACAGAGCCGTTGCCACGCCTCCTGCCCATGCAGCAGTCATCCCCCTTCCTGCGCAGACTCCCAGCCCAGCCCCTGTCACTCTGTAGCTTAATCAGCAGAGTCCTGTCAGGTACCATGCCGCTGCCTGTCGTCTCTTCCTCATTGGCACTGATCACGATGCCCTCGTCGCAGGCCTCAGGGGGAGGAGGATGGGAGGCGAGCCCCTTCTCCTTAGTCCGCAGGTAGTGGATGTCCACTTCCACCTCCACTCGGCTTCCATTGGAGAAGACGCCGGCGATGGGCTCCTCATCTTCACTGTCCAGCCCATTGTCTGAGAAGGCGCTGGAGAAGGTGGCGCTTGAGAGTTGGCGCTGGAAGGAGCCTGAGAGGCAGACAGGGTGCAGGGTACAGCAGCGCTGTTCACTGGGGCAGGCTGAGCCACTGTGGTCATTTATTATAGCTCCTTGCGGGGGCTCATCCGAAGCTGTGGAGCCTACTTCGCTGCTCATCTCTGAGGTGGAGATTTCACTGCTGATCTCAGACGCCATTCCACTGCTGGAGGAGGGCATGCCCAGCGTGTCTGCCTGTGCTGGCCTGTACTTGATGACCACGCTCACCGAAGGTGGGAAGATGCCCGGGCTGGGGGGTGGCACCCCATTGAGCTCGCAGCAGCAGAAGCAATCCTCAGTGACGTTGAGCTGTACCACCACAGCGCTGACGCTGTCGTTGCAGCCATAGCTCTGCGCCAGTGTGCACAGCTTTTTGGCGGCTGCCAAGGCATCCGGGACATTTCGCACCGCCTCCACTGCCTCGCTAGGAGACACGCTGTCCCACAGGCCTCTGCTGCCCAGGATGAAGAACTCATCTTGAGGTGTCAAAGTGACCGACTGGATGTGGGGCCGTGGGACAACTGACGGGTGAAGGAAAGAGTAGCCCAAAATCCTGGTGGAGTCCGTCACCCCATTTACTTTGTTGTCCTGCAATTTTAAGAGAAAAAAATAAGAAAATGAAGTTTTCATTTAAGAAATTCTTGATCTGTCATCAGTTCTAAACAATGAAGAAGGTCTGACCTATTTAGCCCCCCTTCGCACTAACACTTTGGGTTTCTCCCAAATAAATATTTTGAAGTAAGAGATAAATATAATCAATACTGGAATAGTAAACAGTCTTCCAGGAAAGACCTTAAGGTACACACAGCTACAGCTACCATTGCTTTGTAGATCTCACATTTTCCTATATTAAATATGCACACATCAATGCACACATCGTGGTAAGTGTGTATTTGATTTTTATGACATATTTTGTTTTTATCTGAGCCTGGGACCAGATGTAACTGTCATTTAATATCGATATACAGTCAGCGCTGTCTAATCGGGATTCTGATAATCGGGATTCTGATAATTCTGCCTAAATGGGATACAACTCTGGGAGACGGTTCTTTCTAATGTTATTTATGTCGTTTAACTGGGACGTCACTTTGTTTAATTTGAATACAGTATTTCAAATGATGAGCAGCGATCGCTTTTCAGAGCAAGAGGTTTGCGTAGCACAGTGCAGTGAGTAAGTTCTAGCTGAGGCTTGCCTAAACTGTGTAAACCAGCTGTCTCCTGTGGTTTCTCAGGCTGCTGTTGCAAAGAAAGTTGGCAAGTCAACATCGCAGGTGCCTCACCTTGTGATAAGATGGGATTTCAGGATTTTTCATTTCATGTAGAAACGAAAAAGTGTGACTAAGGTCGTCTCAACTGCCTCTGGTTTAATTAGGACCGCCGCTTATTTGAGATATTTTTCCTTCTCCTGAGGCGTCCCAGTAAAGTGGTGCCGACTGTAATACTTTGAATACAAAACTAAAAGCCATGTTTTCTGCACTTAGAAGTACAATGCACCCGTTTATAGGAATGACTGATATTCAACCAATCAAGTGATCAAAACCACAGACAAAATCATTCCTCTAATAACCATGGGGATTGCTTGCAAGAATCACAGAATCCACTTTAAGAATCATTTTGGGGCAAACTGACTATGTCTAATTCGGTACTGTATCAAGTGCAATGACGTGTACAGGCAGGCCCGCAGAGTGAAAAGAAGCGGACAGCTGACGGCACATCAGTGCGAGGCTGGCAGCAGTGAAGTCGGGTTGAAATAAAAATAATTGGACACTTCAAATTGGGGAGAAAAAAAGAAAAATAATTGGTGATTCCAAATTTAAAAAAAATAAATAAATAAAAAAATAATATCACCCAGGACAGATGAGAATCTTATAATCGGAGTGCACTGTAATATATAGAGAGTCTGTCATTAATTGCATCTGTAAAAGCCACCCACAATGACATAGTACAGAAAATATTGCAAAAAGTGCATTTGAAAGGCACGTAATCAGTTGGTGTACCAGGCTGGAAAGTGGCCACATACTTGTTCCTAGTGGTTTATTTTCTCCTACCTCAGTGACTATGGCTTTGTGCTGCTTAATCCTCTGTAGCTCTTCCTCACAGCTCACTGTGTGCACCGTGGACAGGGGCAGGGGCTTGCCATCTCGGCAGAGAATCGCTTGGCACTTTCCAACATTGGCGGCGGTCAGGGTGAAACAGCCTCCGGGGTTCATGGGATCATGCTTTATGTGGCACAGGACTGCCGAGCCGCCCAGCTTCTGCCCAGCAGTCCCAAGTTTCCTGAGGAAAAGCAATGTATGCCTATTAGACCCTAGTCACATCCCATCAAAAGAAACAATTCAGACAACTTAAAAAGGTTTGTCACACTCCAAGAAATGAAGCTCATTTAAGAGTATCCTCTTTCATCTCTGTTGGATTACTGCAGTGCCTATAGGTAGCACCACATTTACGACACTAATAGGTACTGTCAGGTAATCCAGATCTGTGTATCTCCTCCAATTTTATTTCTTAACCCTTTTTAATGGTTTCTGAATAAACCGGGTAGCAACCAGCACTTTTCTTGAAACATACAAACCAGTTCATGAACAGCTTTGGACAATTATATTGTATTTATGTTTGCTATAAAGAGACGTTTATCAAATTAGATTCTCCTAATATTTGCTTCAGGTTAAAAACCACTTTCATTGTTAATTGGTTCAACTTTGCATTTATTTATTTCCTAACTTTAAAACATGCCTTTAAATACTTCCTTTCCCTCACACCCATCCCTAATGCTCTCTCTGCTGTGTGTCACCTGAAGAGGCAATATGAAACCCTGTTGTCATTGGCCTGTCCCCCAGTTTCTGTAAGGCAAGATTCAGTGGAGTCTCTCTCCAGCGAAGAAAGCAAGGAAACGAACGCTCCAAAGTGTTGTACCTTAGAGGTATTTTAAAGTATAGAACTGTATTACAAATGAAAAGTTGAACTGGGTGTCATATAAAGAACATTATAACACCACAGGCCATTCATTCCTTATTATTTCTTACATTTTTTACCACCAAGTATCACTTTTTTAAAGTTTGTAAATTAAATTAAATCTGGACAATCTTACAAATAAAACATCCTACAGAAAAAGCAGTGGTAAAGACTAACTTGTTATACGTGTGGAATATCTAATGTTTTCTTTTTGCTGTTAAGAATCATAAAAACGTAAGAAAATTTACAAACGAGAGAAGGCCATTTGGCCCATCTTGCTCATCTGGTTGTTAGTAGCTTATTGATCCCAGAATCTCATCAAGATCCCTTTGTATCAATTTCTGTTTTGGTCACCACATCCTGGTGACTTTCTAAAACACTCCTGTGGCCTCAATAATCAGTGGGTTTCAGAGGGACAGGTTAAGATTTACACTGCACATGTGTATAAATACTACAAGAAATTTACATTTGAGCATTTCTAAATCCAGTACTACTGAGTGTTTAACAGTTATGAATTTACCAGATGTTTAACATGATTCTGAGAGCTAGTTTGAGGTATAGGAGTGTGATGACAATTAGAAAATGATATAAAGTGACTCTAACCAAGATAATGCTGATGTTACATTTCCACACCACGCTGCTCTTTGTGCTCAACTTGATCTTGGAAAATAGTAATTTGAAGGTCACTAAGTACAATTCCCTTACAAGTGAAAAGCTTTTCCTGGAATGAATTCACTTTCCAGGAAACACAGGGACATGCTAATCTGCAGATCTTTTTGCTTATAACTTCTATTTAAGCTGTTGTCATTTTCAACTTTCCTGTAAAAAAAGACAATGTACAAAGCTCAGTACTCAGACGGCAGTTCCTTTGCAATGAGCCTTGCTGGAAGCCTACCTCTGCATGACGAGGAAGGTATTGGTCATGTACTCCTCTTCACTCTTGGACTTGTGAAGCTCCTCCGCCAGGACATCGCTCATGGTACACTGCAGGAGGCAGGGCACTTCCACATTGCGATCCCCATCAAACACGCCGTACAGAGCTTCTCGGTTATCACACAAGTTGTTGGCCGACAAGGCTGCCACACACAGCCTGAGGATAACCATAAAAATGGGTTACAGAGGGACTGCACTGTATTGTTTTGAATATTGAAGGACACAATAGTGTGGAATGTCCCAAGGATACCACTGTTAATTGGGATGGGTACATACTTTTCTACAGTGTTCAGTTAAGACACATCATTCATTAAAAGTAAGAGATGAGTTTTGTAGGAGTTTCCATTCTTTATCCTTACAAATTTATAAATTCAAAAGTACAAGAACTCATAGAACAGTGCACAACCCTTTTTGGAAATAACAAAATGACACCACATTACCAGAAAATCCTGTCTGCTTGACTTTCTTTCCTATTCCAGTTCATTACCCCAAACTCTTTTCATCTTTTTTCACCCACCACTTACTTCTACTGCTAATATTTCACTTTTTCAATTGATTTTTAATTTTTTTTTTTTTAAATCATGATTTTGTATATGAGATTATTTTATATTTACTTTGTCCAATGAAACTCTGTTTTGTTCGCATACAAATTTACTTTAGATTATAATTTAGAAATACAACACCTTCTATTAAGTGTCTAAGGTTATCCTGCCTCCTGACTGGGGTTTCAATAATTACTATAGGGAAACATTGTTACCTCTTTTTATTTTGCACCACTTCTTTACAAAAAACTTTATTTGTTAGTTCTAAGTACACAGCTCCAAATATTAATCTCTACAGCAACTTATTCTTCTGCTGCACCTGTTATTTTCTTTGGTAAACTTGCTTCAGTGGAAGATAAAGAGGCTTATTAAGGAGCCAAGATGCACTTAAAAACACTGTTTCTTTGGGAGACACTAAAGGCTTATGCAGACGTCATGTGTCAGCTACCTCTGTCTCCTAGCGACCATGTCAAAAAAAGAAAAGATTTTTTCAGAAGGAATGACCGGGTCTTGGTGTACAAATATAACTTTTAGCGTCAAACACTTCTGTAGTCATTAGATGTTTTGAACTAACTTTCACACGAGAAAGCAGATCCTTAAGCAGAGACGAGGTTTGTGGCTGAAAGGATTTCTGGCAATAAGTTTTCTGAACTCACTTGTTCTTCACTCCAGAGGCTTCTGTGTAGCCATGACTCCAGACTGCTGGTGCACCTGGGGCATCGCTGGCTGAGAAGGAGTTGGGGGACTGGTCAATCTTAAAGCATCGGATGTTACTGAGGAGAAGATTAACAGACAAAGAAAGTCAGCTATTGCTAACTTATAGGAAACATTACTGATTGGGCATACACACTATAAAATGAAGTGCATTACTGCGTATAAACATAGTGAACTGTGCAAGTGTTTGTTTGAGAAAAAAATGACATTGTAACGGTCCCTCTACACAACTGAGAGGCGCTTGCTGTCTTTCACTCTTGCTGACTTATTTAGTTATAGGAATAGGGCCAGTAGTATCTCCTCAGTTGTGCAAGGGTGACCGTTACAGAATTAGGGGTCCCCGTCTGGACAAAATATGATGGTTTGAATAACTGAAGTAAAACAAAAATGTAATAGTTGCAAAGATCAAAAGATAAAAATTACCGAATGCATATACTGCCAAAAATAGTGTTGAGACAAGTCAAAAGGTTACATAAAGTCCCCTGCAAAGATCTTAATAGTAATTTGACATTTGAGAATGGCTCTGACATTTAGGTGCAGACAAAATTATGAAAACATATTTAAAAAATGCATAGTATATTGTTAACCGAAAATATTGTCATGGGTATCATTTGAATCCATACTTTTATGCAGAAGCATAATTAGAAATCCTTGTTATGTTCTCACTGCACAAACTCAAAAAAGCAAGCACCGAAACCAGTTTTAAAATAAAAAAAAAAAAAAAAAAAAACAGGTTTCAAAAGCGTTTACTTCCTTTTATCCATTAACTGCCATAACATAAGTAAAAAATGACAAAAAAGCAGAAATGACACACACACACACACATATATATATATATATATATATATATATATATATATATATATATATTATATATATATATATATATATATATACACACACATACATATATATATATATATATATATATATATATATATATATATATATATATATATATATATATATATATATATACACATACACACACACACACACACACACTATAGAAAGTCTACACCCCCTTGAACCTTTTTTCACATTTTGTTGCGTCAGTGCCTCAAAGTTTCATCATTTTTTTCCACTTATCTAAACACCATATTCCACACTGTTAAGGGGGAAAAAAGCTTTTATTGAGAAAAAAAGATATACTAAAAATACACAACTGTGGTTAAAGAAACAGGCTTGTAACCAGCCAGTCCCCAGTTCAAATCCCAGCTCAGCCACTGACTCCTTGTGTGACCCTGAGCAAGTCACTTAACCCTCTTGTGCTCCGTCTTTTTGATGAGACTTTGCTGTAAGTGACTCTGCAACTGATGCATAGTTCACACACCCTAGTGTCCTACCTTGTAAACTGTTTTGAGATGGTGGTCCACTATGAAAGGTGCTATATAAAAATAAGGATTATTATTATTATTTTTTTATTGTTATTAACACTTGGTGGAAGCACCTTTGGCAGAAATTACAGCTGTGAGTCTGTTGGGATAGGCCTCTACCAACTTTGCACACCTTGACTTGGCAATATTTGACCATTCTTCTTTACAAAACTATTCAAGCTCTGTCAAGTTCCTTGGGGAGCGTTGATGGACAGCAATTTTCAAGTCATGCCACAAATTTTAGATTGGATTTAGGTCAGGGCTCTGGCTGGGCCACTCAAAGACATTTATCTTTTTGTTCCTTAGCCTCTCCAGTGTGGCTTTGGCTCGTTGTCATGCTGAAAGGTGAACTTCCGTCCCAGTTTCAGCTGTCTTGCAGCAGGTTTTCCTCAAGGACTTCTCTGTACTTTGCTCCATTCATTTTCCCTTCTATCCTGACAAGTGCCCCAGTCCCTGCCGATGAGAAACATCCTCATAACATGATGCTGCCACCACCATGCTTTACAGTAGGGATGTTGTTGTTTGGTTGATGCACAGTTTTGGATTTGCAACAAACACCGTACTTTGCATTTAGACCAAAAAGTTCCATTTTAGTTTTGTCAGACCACAAAACTTTTTGCCACAAGGATACAGGATATCCTAATTTTTTTTTGCATACTGAAAAACGGGATTCAAGGTGGGCTTTCTTGAGTAATTGCTTCCTTCTTGCCACCCTACCATACAGGCCAGATTTTTGGAGTGCTTGGGATATTCTTGTCACATGCACACTTTGACCAGTCTTGGCCATAAAAGCCTGTAGCTCTTGCAAAGTTGCCATTGGCCTCTTGGTAGCCTCTCTGATCAGTCTCCTTCTTGCTCGGTCATCCAGTTTGGAGGGACGGCCTGATCTAGGCAGGGTCTTGGTAGTGCCAAACACCTTCCACTTCTTAATAATCGTCTTGACCATGCTCCACAGGATATTCAAGGGCTTTGATATTTTTTTATACCCATCCCCTAATCTGTGCCTTTCATCAAATTTGTCCCGGAGTTCTTCTGAAAGCGTCTTGGTGCTCATGGTTGAGTCTTTGCTTTGAAATGCACTACCTAGCATAGGGAACCTACAGGAACTGCTGAATTTATGCTGAAATCATGTGAATCACTACAATTTAACACAGGTGGAAACCACTGAACTTTGTGTGTGATTGTGAAGGAGATTGGTTACACTTGGGCTAATTTAGGATTGCTATTACAAGGGGGTGGACACTTATCTAACCAAGCCATTTCAGTTTTTTATTTTTTATTAATTTTCTACAAATTTCTAGAATATTTTTTTCACTTGGAAGTTGTGGGGTAGGATGTGTAAATAAATGAAAAAAAAATTCAAGGTTATAAGAATATATATATATATATATATATATATATATATATATATATATATATATATATATATATATATATATATACACACACACAATATTACAACAGCAAGAGAACATTCAAAGAGGAGGTTAAATGCCTAAGCGATACAAATGGCAAAATCATAGATGAAGAAAAAAAAAAATAGACATTATATTAAATGATTACTTTACAGAAGTTTTTACAAAGGAGGATACGGACAACATGCCCCACATGTCATCCAGTTCTTATCCAGTTTTAAATAATTTTAGCATAACCGAGGCACAAGTGTTAAAGGGACTAGGAGCTCTTAAAATAAACAAATCCCCTGGGCCGGATGAGATCCTCCCAATAGTACTCAAAGAAATGAAAGAAGTTATTTACAAACCGCTAACCTAGATCACGCAACAGTCTCTTGACACAGGGGTTGTACCGACAGACTGGAAAACTGCAAACGTAATACCGATCCACAAAAAGGGAAACAAAACTGAACCAGGTAACTACAGACCAGTAAGCCCGACTTCTATTATATGCAAACTTATGGAAACTATAATAAGATCCAAAATGGAAAATTACCTACCTATCCTGGGAAACAGTCAACATGGTTTCAGGAAAGTGAGATCGTGTCTAACTAACCAGCTTGATTTTTTTGAGGATGCAACATCGATAACACCGTGTAACAAATAACACCGTGTAACAAATTTTTTATTTTTTTTTTATTTTTATTTATTTTATGATTTTTTTGTTCCTGGGTAGTAAGTGTTATTTCCTAACTGCTTATGCCTCAAAAGTATAGAAAATGGCTATTATTCCCCACAAACTTTACTTTTGTGACCAAGACAGTGATATTTCAAAATATCACTATTTCCAATGGGAAAACGGGCAAATGTGTGTCTTTTCGTTCACATAAAGTGAGAAAAAAACAACATATGAATCCAAATTAACATGTATTTATACTAAAGTAATACAAAAATGACTACAAAAGATTTAGAAATGAGTAGTTTTTTGAGATTTACGATTATACTGTAGTTGGGATTCAAGGAAACACATGTACATGGATTAGGGAGAGATTAACATGTAGAAAACAGAAAGTACTGATTAGAGGAAAAACCTCAGAATGGAGTGTGGTAACCAGTGGAGTACCACAGGGATCAGTATTAGGTCCTCTGCTATTCCTAATCTACATTAATGAATTAGATTCTGGTATAGTAAGCAAACTTGTTAAATTCGCAGACGACACAAAAGTAGGAGGAGTGGCAAACACTGTTGCAGCAGCAAAGGTCATTCAAAATGATCTAGACAAAATTCAGAACTGGGCAGACACATGACAAATGACATTTAACAGAGAAAAGTGTAAGGTAATAAAAATGTACATTATAAATATCATATGGGAGATACTGAAATTGGAGAAGGAATCTATGAAAAAGACCTAGGAGTTTTTGTTGACTCAGTAATGTCTTCATCTAGACAATGTGGGGAAGCTATAAAAAAGGCTAACAAGATGCTGGGATACATTGTGAAAAGTGTTGAATTTAAATCAAGGGAAGTAATGTTAAAACTGTGCAATGCATTAGTAAGACCTCATCTAGAATATTGTATTCAGTTCTGGTCACCTCGCTACAAAATATTACAAGATATTGCTGCTGTAGAATGAGTGCAAAGCAGAGCAACCAGAATTATTCTGGGTTTAAAAGGCATGTCAAATGCAGACAGGCTAAAGGAATTTAATCTATTCAGTCTTGAACAAAAAAGACTACGCGGCGATCTGATTCAAGCATTCAAAATTCTAAAAGGTATTGACAGTGTCGACCGAAGGGACTTTTTTGATGTGAAAAAATAAACAAGGACCAGGGGTCACAAATGGAGATTAGATAAAGGGGCATTCAGAACAGAAAATAGGAGGCACTTTTTTACACAGAGAATCGTGGAAATCTGGAACCAACTCCCCAGTAATGTTGTTGAAGCTTCTTGATGAGATTCTGGGATCAATAAGCTACTAACAACCAAACGAGCAAGATGGGCCAAATGGCCTCCCCTCGTTTGTAAACTTTATTATGTTCTTATCACTAAAATCTGATAGAAGGCCCCCTAGTATACCAATTCTACCTGCTAAAAAGGGGATCTCATTTCTTCACAGAGGGAGCCCCCCCTGTATTTCAAAACCTTTAGGTTGTAACACAGAATTCAAAGGGTTTGCCTCCTATGCTTCTTCTCAAGGTGCTCATCAAATTGGCTGATAACTATTTTTGGTTTTTACTGTTAATAGATGACTTCTATTTTCCACCTAGTTATTTTTAAAAGCTTGCCCTAGATTTTGTCTCGCAGCAGCGTCTCTGGAAATGCAAAGGAAAAGGATAACATAGTTTACAGCACACCTCTCACGACAACGGAAAAAGTTATAGGAAAATAATAAACATTATAATATATATATATATATATATATATATATATATATATATATATATATATATATATATATATAGGTACTGTAGTGCGATTGGGCTGTAGTGGCTAAATTGAACACAGTTATATGAGGAGGTTAAATGTCAGCAAAATTTGCAAAGAAAATGTACAAATTGAAACGGTGGTTGCGTAAGTATTACTGGTTGCATAAGTAATAAGACCCTTAAGTCAGTACTTTCTACTTTGTAGAAGCACCTTTTGCAGCAATTACTGCTATGTCTTTTTGGATAGGTCTCTACTAGCTTTGCACAGTAGGATGGTTACATTTTTCTCCATTCTTCACAGGATAATTGCTCCAGTTCTGATAAGTTTGTTGGGGATCGTCGATGGACTGCAGTCTTCAATTCTCGCTATAAATTTTCTGATTGGATTCAAGTCAGGACTTTGACTAGGTCACTCAAGAACATTAATTATCTTTTGTTCAACCACTCCAGTGTGGCTTTGGCTTTGTGCTTCGGGTCAATGCCCTGCTGAAATGTGAATTTCCTCCCCAGTTTCAGAGTCTTGGCTGACTCAAACAGGTTTTCCTCAAGGATTCACCTGTACTTTACACCATCCATTCTCCCCTCTATCCTGACAAGCTTCCCAGTCCCTGCTAAAGAGAAGCATCCCCATAACATGATGCGCCACCACCATGCTTGACAGTTGGGATGGTGTTGACTGGGTGATGTGCAGTATTGGGCTTGCTCCAGGTGTAACACTTGGAATTTAGACCGAAAAGTTCAATCTTTGTCTCCTCTGACCAAAAAACCTTTTCCCACATGTCTGCAGTATCATCAACATGCTTTTCCATGAACTCCATATGTGCGCCTTGAACTGAGGATTTTTGAGTAATGGCTTCTCTCTTGCCACCCTTTCATACAGTCCAGCTTTATGTAGAGACCTACTTATTGTTGATGTGTGAACACTGACTCCCGTCTCAGACACAGAACTTTGCAGATCTATGAAGGTCATTGTTAGCTTCAGAGTGACATCTTGAACCAGTTTCCTGCTTGCTTGGCTGCTCAGTTTGGGAGGACAACCTGATCTGGGTAGTGTCTGGGTGGTATGATGCATCTTCCACTTGTTAATGATGGACTTCACTGTGCTGAGAGGGATAATCAGCACCTTTGCAATTTTCTTGTACCCTTCTCCTGCTCTGTGCCTCTCTACCACTTTATCCCTGAGCTGCTTTCGAAACAAGTCATTGGTCTTCATGGTTGCTTTGTTGGATCACTGTGCTAGTTGCAGCTTGAAAGTCTTTATATACCTGAGGGAAATTATCTAGAAATTAAACCACCTTGAGGACACACAGGCTGAAACCATTTCATTAATTTTGTAACCTTTCAAACAAATCATTTGCACCTGAGGTGATTTAGGGCCTCAGTAGCAAAGGGGATGAATACTTATGCAACGGAGATTAATCTGTTTTTCTCTGTAAATCTTACTTATTTATATTCTATATGCATTTTTTTTTTTTTATCAATGTGGAGTAGTTTGTGTAGATTCTACATGTAAAGTCTAATTTGAAAGCGTCATGGAGTACGCTCAGGTGAAGACTTCTGCAAACCATTGTTTATTTCTTTCTATCTATCTATCTATCTATCTCGACTTGTTTTGCCTGGTAGAGTGAGAGCGGTGTGGAGTGGTGCTGTGTGCATGAGCGCTGTTGGCAGGTTTGTCGTTCTTTTCCTCTTGTTTGTTTTTATATTGTAAAATCACCTTCTCGCATGAGCGGATCGATTGTTGTTTTTTTAGGTACAATGGAGCTAGTGTCTATGGTTGTAGAAAAGCGAATTGTTGTCAATAATACTTTTCTCCCCGTAATTCCTTTAGCTGTCCCTGCTAGGAAAATCACTCTTTCTAATGTTCCCCTGTTCCTGAAAAATGAAGTGATAAAGAGGGAGCTGGCTAGATACGGGCAGCTCATGTCCGGGCTGAAGAGAATCCCTTTAGGCTGCAAGTCACCACATTTGAAACATGTTATGTCATTCAGAAGGCACTTGTTTATGACTCCAAAAAACATTGATGAAGATCTTAACATTACGCTTAAGTTTAAGGTGGATGGCAGTGATTATGTCATGTATGCAACCTCATGAAGTGTTTCAGATGTGGGACTGAAGGACACCTGGTGAAAAACTGTCCCGAGAAAGAGAGTGGGGAGCGGGATGGGAGTAAGGGAGACGAGACCGCTGATAAGCAGAAGCCAGGACCGGCCGGGGCTGGGCTCGATGGCGGATCAGTACCTGCGGGCAGCACGGAAGGCGAGCAGGCTAGTGACGGGGGAACAGCTGAGCCCCAGGAGGCAGGCAGTGACGCTGTGTTGGGGGCGGAAAGTCAAACCAAAGCACAAGATACAGCAAAAGACAATGAGAGCGCAGAAAGTCACGGAACGGGGAAGAGCGTGAGCAAATGGACACAGAGATGGTTGCTAGTGTGTGGGGTGATGTTCAGATACAGGTAGAGGGGGTAAAGTTCGCAGAGGATAGTGAGGGTTTTAGATTGCCGGGGAAAAAAAGGGTGAGTAAAACAGAGGGCAGTGCTGTCACAAAAAAACGCAGCGTTTCGTCTGACGGCAGCAGTGTTGGTATGGAGCCTGAGAGCTCTGCAGAGAACTGCAGCGCGCAGGCTGTCAGCACAGTGACAGACAATCCCGCTGTAGACAGTGAGGATGAAGGCAGTCTCACTGACTCCTCTCAAGCATCGCAATCGCTGGGCGCGTATAAACCCCGGGGAAGGTACAGTGTTCAAAGCATCAAAGATTTCCTGGAGCAGACGAAAGGGCGAAGGGGAATTGATGTTGAGGATTTTTTTTCCCCCCCGATATTGATTTGTTTCTGAGCTCAGTACGAGGTTTAAAACAAATCGTTTCTGCTCAGGAAACGTTTAGTACTCAGGGCCAAAACACATGGCACTGATGTTTCCATGGCTAGATTGGACCGGTTTTACACTGTTAAACATAATTTAAACATTTTTAAATCTTGTTTTATCAGCCCCACAAGCCTGTCAGATCACAGTTTAGTTTCTGTTAGTGTGTTGCTCCCCTCTCTGAGAATACTAAGTACATACTGGCATTTTAATACTGCTTTGATTAATGATGAGCATTTTAGGAAAGTTTTTAATTTTGTTTGGGAGAGATGGAGATGTGAAAAAAGAGACTTCTCCTCATTGTGGCAATGGTGGGATGTAGGGAAGGTGCAGACTCAATCTTTTTGTCAGCAGTATACTAGAAACGCCACAAAGAGCTTAAACAAAACCATGAGACAGCTGGAGGAGGACATCCTACAGCTCCAAAGAGCTCTGGAGTCCAGCCCAAACGAAAGGCTGATTGAGGGACTAAAATGTAAAAGAACGGGGTTGGCAGATCTGCTGGACGTAAAGGTGCAGAGGGCTCTGGTGAGATCGCGTTTCCAGAGCTTAGTGGAGATGGATGCACCCACTCACTATTTCTTTGGGCTGGAGAAAAAGAGTGCACAGAGTAAAGTGATTCATTGCCTGAGGACAGCGGCTGGGTAGGAGCTCAGGGAGCACACAGAGATCCGGAAGCTGGCTGTGAGTTTTTATAAGGACCTGTTTACAGTAGAGGCCGTGGAGGAAACTGGGGAATCACAGCGTTTCTTGCAGGACCCCCCTCATCTGCCTGAGGAGGAAGCCAAGGGGCTGGAAAGTCCTCTGGCATTGACTGAACTCTCTGATGCCCTGCAGGGGCTGAACAATGGAAAGACACCTGGACTTGATGGCCTCCCAGTGGAGTTTTATAAAAAGTTCTGGTCTCTGCTAGAAGAGGACTTGTTGGATGTTTTCAGGGAGAGTGTGCAGGATAAAGTTCTGCCTCAGAGTTGCAGAAGAACGGTTATCATGCTCCTCCCTAAAAAGGGAGATGTGTGTAATATTAAAAACTGGAGACCTGTGTCGTTGCTCTGTGGCGATTATAAAATCCTTTCTAGAGCTTTCGCAAACAGCCTCAGGACTGTGATAGGGTGGGTTGTGCAAACAGACCAAACATACTGCGTTCCAGACAGATCCAATTTCCATAATATCTTTCTAATTCGAGATATACTGGCAGCCTCCAAGTTTTTTGGGTTCAATGCAGGTGTAGTGTCATTGGATCAGGAAAAGGCTTTCGAACAGGTAGATCACCTCTACCTGTGGAGGGCACTGAAAGCATTTGGGACCGGTTTCTTAGAGAAGGTTCAGCTGCTCTATGGTGACGTTTCCAGTCTATTAAAAATCAATGGTGGCTTAAGCACCCCTTTTCTCGTTCAGAGAGATATTAGACAGGGGTGTTCCATGTCTGGTATGCTCTATGCTTTAGCAATAGAGCCTCTTATAAATGAGCTGAGGAGGGTATTGACTGGACTGTCCATTCCTCAGTGTCCCGGTAAACCAGTGAAGGTAACAGCTTATGCAGATGACATTGCTGTATTTGTTAACAACGAAACTGATGTTGACAGTGTAGGGACCTATCAAAGACCGTTTGAGAAGCTGTCATCTGCTAAAGTAAACTTGGATAAGAGTAGTGCAGTGCTTCTGGGTGACTGGAAGGGTTGTCGTCCTCCAATTTTACCTGCTGGATTGCAGTGGAGCAAGGGTGGGCTCCTTTATCTGGGTGTCCATCTCGGGGATGACAGCACAGTGCACAGAAATTGGGAGGGGATGGTGGAGAAGGTGAAAGGCAGGTTACAGTGGTGGAAATGGCTGCTTCCACAGATCTCCTATAGAGGTAGGGTACTTATTATTAATAACTTGGCGGCCTCTAGCTTGTGGCACAGGTTCATCTGCTTGGAACCCCCACAGTCATTCGTGAAATAGGTTCAGGCTGTGATGTTGGAGTTTTTCTGGGATGGGGTGCATTGGTTCAGACAGAGTGTGCTGTACCTGCCTCTGGCTGAGGGGGGGCAGGGACTCATAGACCTTTCTAGCAGGACAGAGGCTTTTAGGTTACAGGCCCTGCAGAGGCTGCTGTATTGCACTGAGGACCTCCCGTGGAGGCAGTTTGCCTGTGCCTTCCTGCAGCAGATGGGGAGTCTGGGTCTGGACAGGGGTCTTTTTTTTGCTAAAAATGGGTAAACTGGAGATGGACCGACTGCCAGACTACTATAAGAGCCTGCTGAGGGCATGGCAGTGGGTGCGTATTGAGCAGAGGGACACTGAAAACATTAGCCTTGATTGGCTCCTAGAAGAGCTGTTAATATATAATACTTTCTTGAAGTGTGATATTGTTCAGTCGGCTACTTTTATACATATGTTAGTGAAGGCAGGTGTTATAAAGCTTAAAGCCCTTTTAGATTTCAACACCTACAGCTGGGTGACTCCTCAGTGGTTAGCGTCTCCTCTGGGGATGCGGTCTGTCCGCACTGCTGAGCTTTTCCTTACCCAGGTGCGTGCTGCTCTCCCCGGTGAGGGGCTGGAGCTCTTAAGCCAGCTGTTTAGGGAACAGAGAGTTCCGCACAAGGATTCCCCCGTTCCATCACTGTTAGTGTCCCCAGCAATCAGTCAGGCTTCTGATGAGCAGGGTTATTTACTGACTGTAGAGGGTCTGAGAGATCTCCCTCTGTGTACAGTAGAGGGGAAACAGATGTATAGGGTGTGTGTAAAGGGCCGTTACCAGCAGCAGCTCAGGGCAATACCAGACACACACTGGAGAGAGAGGCTGGGGGTGGCGGAAAAGATAGTGTCTGCTTGGTGAACCCTGTATAAGCCACCACTGCCAAAAAGATCGGAGGATCTGCAGTGGAGGCTCTTACATACCATCATTGCTGTTAACTCCTTTGTGAGCATCATAAACCCCGAGGTGAAAGATTCTTGTCCATTTTGCTCACAGAGGAAGTTTGTTTACCACTGTTTTGTGTTCTGCACCAGATTAAAACCTTTGTTTACTGCTCTGAAGGAATTGCTTGCTGGAATGGGTTTTGTGTTCTCTGAGGTGTTTTTTATTTTTGGTTTTAAGTATTGTAAAAAGAGAAAGTACTCAATCCAGCTGGTAAATTTTATTATTGGACAGGCCAAATTAGCAATTTTAAACAGCAGAAAAAACAAAATGAATGACGTTTTAAATACTGATCCTTTTGTCATTTTTAGAATGCTTGTATTAACACGGGTTAGACTGGATTTTAATTTCTATAAAGCAATGCATAATATAGCAATGTTTGAGGAAGTCTGGTGTGTAGACAGTGTGTTGTGTGCTGTTAAGGATGGTGATCTGGAGGAGTATCTGTGATGTGAATTTTTATGCGTCCATAATATTTTATGTATTGTTTTGTTCACCTTGGGTGGATCTGAATTGAATTCATGATAATATCTGTTTTATAAATACTGATTTTGTGTATTCTATTTAATTGTTAAATAAAGTTTTTTCAAAAAGTTAAAAAGTACCTATCTATCTATCTATATGAGAATTGGAGGCATGTAATTGGTTCAAACCTCATCACATGACCAAAAATAGATTCAGCTGCTGCCCCTGTGATGGTCAACAAACTCCCTCAAATTACGTCATCACGCTGAACATCCTTCCTCTCTTCACAAAACAAAGCAAAATGGCGGACAACAGAAAACTAATTACAAAATTTACTACAAAACAAAGATTGATAAAGTGAAAAAAAATGACATAAAAACCTTGCTTTCAGTGTTTTCTGACTTCTTAAAATTCAAACAAATCCAACTCAGCGATGTAAATAAATATGATCTTCACAAACTCAACGGGCCCCTATGAGAATTCTATGCTGCAGTGAGAAAGTCCAACAGACAGTTCTATGCCAAAAAAACTTTAATAACTATGTGCTATGGACTTTAAAAACATTTGTGATTCATAAAACATGGACTGCAGACTTTGGCTCATCTTTGTGATATATTCTAACATCACCATACCCGGAAGGTTGATATTACAGTAGATCACATACCCTGAAGTGCCGTATTGCATAAACTGGGGAAAAAAAAAAAAAAAGTTATTAAATATCCTTCCGCCTAAAACAGAGCTAAGAAAAAACAGTAACCATATAACTTAAAAAAAAAAAATAACCGAAAAAAAAGCGATTTATAGATGTTGAATCAAATATTGCCATGAAAGTCAATTTTTTTCTTTATTTTATTCATTACACTTCTTGTAATTCTTGTTTTTTTCATTACAATATTACTGACCATTTTCATCATGACACAGCACAAATTAGTCTGCCTTTAAATCATGCAGACCCTTCCTCACAAGAACTGCAACAGTATCAGGTGACAGTGTTCTTTTTGTTTTATTTTTTTTAAATCGTCCTTTGTTATCCGGTGTAGCGAGGCACCCAATTCAGATTTGTGTTACCGCTTCACTGTGGCTTGAAAAATGTTATTTGCATTATGGAATACCAAGTTACTTATAAAAACGACTTTGCAGTTTATGGCTGGACAACATGGAGAACAACTGGGCCTGTGTAAAGAAGCTATTTAAAACAGTGCAGGACACAGCAGAATAGATGACAGATAACATTGTACCTGGACACTTTTAAAAAGGTCCAGCAGGAATTGTCGAGATGTCGCACATCTGCACAGGGGGTGGGTCCAGTGGCAGCAGGCAGACTGACCAGAGGAGAATGGACAGACCAGAAGCAACGGCAACAAAACATCCATTGAACCACCAAAGGCTCTTTTAGACCCAAATCTTTTTTTAAAAAAAGCTAAAAGTTTAAGTTATTTTTTAAAATATATATATATATATATATATATATATATATATATATATAATATATGTATTCCCAAAAGGTCAATATTTACATACATTTTGACTAATCGGGAAAAAGGTCAATGTGACTGTCGGGAACTGAGTAGCCCTTATGCCATAACTATTACGGTAGCCTTTTAACGTTGTGAAAATAACACTTTACAGTATTTAACAGGGATGTGAATGCAATCAAATAAACTATAAAATGATATTGCAAAAGTCTACTGGAAGCCATAATAGTAGTTTTGAAATGCCAACTTTTCAATTGGTCAGTTTTTCATTAAGCATATGGAAAATTACAAAGTGGTATGTAATTCAACATGTTAACAGAACATTATGCAGCAGGTTTCATTCGACTTTATGAGACAAAATTAGTTAATTCTATAGGGTGATGCAAATCTTTTGGCCATAACTGTATAATACCCACACGATAGCTGCATATTTACGCATATACTTGAGTACACTTCATAAATCGCATCACTCAGATTTACACTGGTTTTAGGCAGACAAGACTTACAAATCATGCCGGATTACAGAACAGACCGGTTCCGGATTGTAGAGGGTATCACACCACTGATTTCAATAAGGATTTGAAAGGGACCTGTGGCAAGCTGGCCTGAGCGGTGACGTCAGACCCGGAAGAAACACACACAGCACTGAAATGTGAATGCGCTTGCTGGCACGTTTTAATAAATAAAAAGATTTAACAAAACACAAAAACTGAACAAACAAAATGGCACAATGGCCAAACAAACAGACACTAACAAACAAGTATGGTGCTGGTCCTCCAGCACCCGTAGCAATTGTTTATATTTTTATATTTTAATTATTTTCTCCTCTCTCGCTCCCGTACCTCCACTCCTGAACACACAACCCTGAGTGAGTGAAACATTACCTCTTATGCAGCTGTACAGAGATTTGCTTGCTAATCAATCATTCAATTTGAATCTCGGTACTTCTGTACGTGAACTAATTGTGCTCCCCGTGCTTCCATACTAATACCCATGTTAATCTGCACGTGGAGTGATTGTGCAGTCCCCGTGCCTAAATGCAATTATACATTTTACATCACCTGTGCAGCATAACCCACTCTCTGTGAACCACTACAATAATACATATAACAGACAACATTAACATGCCACATACAACATAAAACACAATACGCACAGAGGCAGGGCCCTTGCCATGGGACCCTAAAATTGTACAGAATGCCGTTTTGTATAGGGGCTGGATTAGACCGGTTTTATTGTACAAAGGATTTAAACTCTGTCTGGTTAACAGACGCTATGATTGATTAATAGCACAGCCAGCTCCTGTGGGGATAATGTAACTCCCCACATTCATCCACCTCTGGCATACATCTCAGTCAAGAATTATTTGCTGGGAAATTTTTTTATTTTGTTCCGCTCCAGTGGTAGGAAATAAGTTCATGCACTCAGTACAAATTAGAAAGTTCATCAGAACCCGTAGGCTTCCAAAAGCTGTAGCAGAGAAGGGAAGGTGAATGCTGGCACCACTGAAGCTAGGAAACTTCCAGGAGTAAAGGAGAATAGATAGGGGTATGAGTGCGGATACAAAATACCAACATAATGTAACAAAATGTTTCCATAAAATGTTTATCCTTTAACATCTGAATTCATCACTAGTATGACGTCAGTTGCCATGGTACATTGCAATTGCAATCTTGGTTATAGACGAAACAAACAAACTAACAGATGCCCTTGAAGCGAATGTCAACTGAGATAAAATCATGTTTTTACTTCCTCACCTTTACACTTTCTGGTGGACTCTGACCCCAAAATTTAGATGAATTCTTCACAAAACTGCCCCATAGCTGTTTCTCAATTGAGATTAAATTGTTTAAAATCATTATAGCAGTGAGTCATGAGATTCAGTGTCACTGCTGCTATTCATATCTTTCAAGTTTTAGATCACGCCCTCAGACGGACTGCTACTTTTCACAAAATGGTGATATTCTGAGATGCGCCTTCAGGAGTTAATTGCAAAAAACCAAACAAAAACAACACATACTAACCATGAATGATGCAACAGTCTCACAGCATTATATTAACAGAAGGAACTTGCTGTAAAATTACATTTCTGTGAGATGTGGCTGTTTGGCTATGAGTGTGCAATATTATAATCACTTTATTATTAGAAGGAGGACAGGAACTTATAGAAATTATATATGAACACAAATAGAATTTGTGGGAACACACACACACACACACACACACAGCTTTAACTTAACAATTAACCATTCCTAACAAAAAACAGGGACTATATATTGGTGTATCGGGAATATATAATATATATCTATATATATATATATATATATATATATATATATATATATATATATGCATTATAAGTGTTTGGTGGATACTTCAAATGAAGTTTACAGTGCATTTCTCACACAATCTTTGCTGTGTCTGTCATACAAAGTCCAAGAGAAAAAGACATTAATCGGACATTAACACATCTCTTCTTCTAGAACCTGCTGTGGCTTCAAGGTTTAGAAGTTTTTGTCATCGACACTCTCAGCGATGAAGACGTAACTTATTTGCTATAGACATATAAATGAATGAATGAATCAAATACACAACAGTAAATTATTCTCTAATAAATTACCACCCAGCACACCCACTACACTGTTACACTGTAAAGAGCAGGTGAAAATTCACTTACTTCAGCAGCTCCAAGGTTTTGTGATCCAGGGCCAGCCTGGGGTTTCCAGTCAGGTCTAGTTCCTGCAGTTTTGGAGGCAGGTTTTCAGGCAACGTGATCTCGCTCAGCTCATTACAGCTCAGGTCAACACACTGCAGAAATACGTAAACAGGCCATGGGTTAGAAAGGTTCCAGCCTCGTCAGACTCCCTGCCTCTCAGGCAGGCAGGCAGGCTACATGTTTGGAACAGCACTAGACCCAAATCAGAGATTTTTAAGATTTATCACTTATGTTAATCTGCTGAGCAGTTACTGTTCCCATAATACATTAAGACAGCCACACACATTTTGTCCTTGTTTCCTCCAGGACACACTGTCTAATCAGTTTTTCAGAGTGAAAATAACACAACTCCTTATTAAAAAAACAAAAAAAAAACAAAACACTGCCGCATTTGCTGGGAGCTTATTTTCTCAATGTTTTCTTTACTTGGGCGGCTATTTGGATAAGAGCATCTATTTAAGAGTAGGTGCTAATTGGCCACTGTGAAATCACCAATGCAGCACCAATTGGGTTATAAGCAATTGTCTAATTATTCATTCAAATGTTTTACAGTGGCTGAATCCTGATCTACACACTGTAATTTGCTCAAACAAGCCTCAGGCACATGTTTCTCATTTGATCTAAATACCATCAAACGCTCTGAACGTTTAACCTAAACAGACTAGAACAGCCTATAAATACAGGGTTTCTAATATCGATTTAAAATACGGTATCTGACTTCCCCAAACAGGGAAACACAGAATGAACTTATAGGGAGTCACCTATCTTTTGTAAGGTCTATTTTTTCCCTCAGATATTGCAAATTGTCAGTAAATTATAGTGCAAAACTCAAAAACTATGCATTGATTTAATGCACACCGCAGGTAAAAGAAAGACGTAAAATCTTAATTCGATAAGTAGGCTTAAAAACAACCAACCAAATTAAATCATAATATCAATCAATCAATCAATATTTATATTATATAGTGCCTTTCATAGTGGACCACCATGACAAAGTGCTTTTCAAGATAGTGAGGAACAATGCATAATACATTAAATACAGTGAAATACAGGGCATAGTACATAAAGTACAACAGTAATAACACACAAACAATGCATATATATTAAATATAGGCATAATACATTAAATAAAAGGCTAGGATGTGATTCTAAACATTGTGGATATGTGTGTCGAGCACAATTATACGAATCAGATGAAAACCTGAAATAGTAATTTAGACGACAGCTAATAAGATATCATACTTAGACAACATTAAAAGCAGGAGAGAACAAGTGGGTCTTGAGAGTTGATTTGAAGCGAGCGACTGTGGGAGCTGCATGCACTAAAGCTGGGTGAGAGTTCCAGAGAGTCGGGGCCATGAAGCTAAAAGAGCGGTCTCAGTGTGGTGCACTTTTGCCCGGGTATAACATATTATACTCATACTTAATTAGGTTTATTGTGGGTGCCTATTAACCTTTGGTCAGTAAAACTAGGTGCTAATATGAATAAGGGTGGACAGTTGAGACTAGGTGCTATATTGAGCATATACACTACTGTGGTTAAGATATATCGGTCAGTTTTATGTTGTTTTAGGCGGTTATAAAATCATGTCACTTTGATGGCACAGCTACAGCTGCACTGTGTAGATATGGTACAATCACTGAACTGACATACCATTGTGTTCTTTGGCCCTTCCACAATTGGTTAATCATTAACTCTGTTACAAAATCTGAATTTACTTTTAATTCTTTAACGGTTTCACTCTCGGTTATTAACAAAAAATACAATTAGAAAAACAGAACACAGTTAAAGTTATGGATAATGTGGATATATTAATATCAACCTGTTACAGCATAATGTGTCAGTGATGAGCTTAATATGGGGCATTCCTCCATGAATAATGGTGTGGTTATATGTGAGGTATACCAAGACTTCCATTGTGTAGCAGTTTGATCCATTCTAGGCTTGACTATAAGCTTAATCAAGCACCAAGTATAGACAACAATATCAAAATGATGTCAATCCATGTATCCCAGAAACACCACACTTTTTAAAAAGTATATATTTTTAGAAATTCTAGAAATACCTGAATTCAATTCAGATTAAATATTTTTAATATTTAAAGAAAGGTGAATTGGAGCCACAACGTACTTTGTGTTAAGTGCCATTCCAAATGACAGGTCTGCATTCTACCATCTCGCATCAGACTGGACATGTCTCTCACTTTTAAACACTGCAGATGACCTGCCACTGCGTGGACTACACTGTCTTTTGATGACAAGGTGCTGATGCCAGTGAACTGAAAAGAAACTCACCCCAGTCATGGTAAGAAGAGAACTGTTTTAGGAACTGCCACATAAATATCAGTTTTGGTTTCTTCCAAAGGCAGAAAATAAAAAACAGCAGCATCAACTTCATATCTGATGTTTATGACAGGTGTGGTTACTGAATAAAGCACAGACAGTAAATTTGCTTATGAAAGACCATTTTCATTATACAGAACACAGCAGCGACATGCAGGTATCTTGTATTAAAAGTGGGCTGTTTTAGATGGTCTTCTTCAATAAGCACATGTATTGTGCTGAATTGCAGGCTGGGGCACCACTCTAGCAGTGTCATTTAAATTGATGGGAACAATCTCTTTCCAAAGCTGGTTCTGGTTTTAAAAATAAAACCGGTTAGCTGAATGATAAAAGAGGACATTCACTGAAGGGAGGCTAGATTAAACAGTTCAATTTAGTTCACAGACAGCGAGTATTATTGCAATCAGTTTTGTCATCCTAACAGCACTGCCACAGCTGTTGGAGATCAAGCATTATTATGAGTCAGGTGAAGAGCAAATCGTTTCTTTTTTTGCTTTCATAGCAACCTGAAATATTACTGGAACAGTGACTATTAACTTAGTGAAAATTTGATTGAAAAACTAAAATAATCTCCTTTACCTAAATACCCTAGTGAACATGTCTCTAGTTTGAATCTAATACGCTTTTACTTCATATTGATACCTCTTATAATGTTATGTATCTTGCAATCAAGTTTACTTGACACATCTTTTATAACAGAGCATTGTACACATTACTCAGCACTGCCACCATTCATCTTGTGGGTAATAATTAAAAAGGACAGAATGCAGCATTTGCAAAGGAAACATTTGACAGTTGGTGTTCATAAATTCAGGTCAGAGTTTTTGCAGCAGCAGCACACGTTGACACATGTAAATCACTAAAAAGTCTGAGTTCTACAGTCTATTTGACATACTTATTGACTAGTCCAGAGGAAAACACTTAAGAAAGGACTATAAAAGGCTGACTGAGTAAGCATACCACTGTGCACTGTACTAAAGCGCATAGGTGAAGCATTCTGCAGTGAAGCCTGTGCAACACAAATTGTTTCCCCAGCTACTTTCTCACATTATGAGCCATGAACAGTGGTTTGCTGGAATATAGTTATTCAGCATGGCAAATAATTATCTATATAGAAACACAGAGAATTATTAATTACAGATATTACAATGATATACAGGTAATACATTAAATACTTATTAAAAAAAAAAGTAAACTGTATCTCTTTTATTCCTTTGCCAGCGGTCCCCATTCCACACACAGGTTGCAGGTCAGACCAAATGAAGTCCACGGCCCAAACAAGAAAAGGCTTAATCCCCCCAGGAATAAAACTGTACCTGTGTCGGCCTGACAGAGGGACTCCTGGGGTTCAAAATGAGTAATTTAATAGTGAGTGGACACTACAAACCAATGATCAGAAATTCATAAATCATGTATTATTTTGTTTAATAACAATATACATATATACAATATAAAAAAGCACTATCCTTGTTATTGGGGATGTTTCAATTTAGCAATAGAATCCGAAGAGGGTTTTATTGTCTTTTAAGGCCCAGCATGTGTCGTTAAATGTCCCGAGCCAAGGCCATTTAACATAATGAGAAGGGCCTTACCAGACAGTAAAGCCCTCTTCTGATAGTTCTAGTGCTATTGGAAAATGGATATGTTTTAAAAAAAAAAAAAAACACAACTGTTTTTCTGTTTGCTTCTACTTACAGGCACCTTGTGCAGAAAAGTGAACATGGGTTATGAACTGTTTGTAAAACATGTAAAGAATAAAGGCTTTTTTTGGGGTGGGGGGATTCGAGTGCATGTTTATGTGTTTGTGTAAGTTTCAGTATTTAAGTTACCGTTAGGTCCTAACGTTTATTTGCGAAATACAAAGTTTTAGTAATTAAAAATATTGTGCTGTTCGTTCAGTAACTTGTTCACAGTGTGTTCATAAATTCTGATTACTTTCAGCAACGTTATTTCAGCAAATCATAATAACACCACCACAGGATGGTGCTCTCTTTTCTAACAAAACCAGGAAGAGGCTTTGTTAGAGAAGAGAGTACTGCCCTGTGGTGTTATTGTGATTTGCTGAAATAACATTGCTGAAAGTAATCAGAGTGCATCCAGTTGTTTGACTTCAACTGCCCATTCAAACCGAAGACTAGTTGCTATTGTGGTTACTGTATTGTCGTTGCGAGCAAACACTATTCTCTTTTTTCCCCCACTTTATTTGCAAAACTACATTGAAATATACAATTAGGACAGCGAGGAAGCAGCATTAGTCTAAACTGCCATGTTCAAGAACAGAGATTTTCTTTCATCAAGCAGAAAAAACGGTAAAATACACAAATACTGTACTTACGTATTTTCAGACGGATTGATTTGCAAGTGATTAAACATAGTTTGAAAGATAACATTCAAGGTCATTTACCAGAAATTAAAGCCCTTGTATTGACCAGTCAGGTTAAAAGAAATCTGCGATCCATTTTCTAATATTAGTTTGGCTCTTCACAAGAACAACTGCTATTTAGAACGATCTGTGCATAAATACATGATTATTTCCTGAGGGCACAGGTAAACACAAAGCAGTGTATTTTACATACTTGGATGACTCAGAAAGGAAGGTTTCATTGAATAGCATGTGATGCATTTAAAATGGCAAATTTCCTACCTTGATTTCCATGAGCTGCATGACTTCAGGGAAGACGTCGATACAGTTTGAATGTGCAATGATGGTGTGCATGCGTCTGCAGTTCATGATGGTGGTCGGAATGGCTTTCAGTTTGTTCCCGCTAAAATCCACTTCCTCCAGTTCTTCCAGCTTTGCCATTTTACTGCAATGAGAACAAACATACACAATTTCTATTTAAAGCATGACACATGCAGGGAACAAGCTTAGCATCTCATAGCCTGAGCCAATGGGGCAATACAGCAATACCAACGGCAATCTACAGGTTACTGAAGTGGCCAATGGCAGCCTGCCTTCCTGCCCCTCTCATGCACTGTGTTATCATTATTTCACCCTACTTTGGTTTACTAGACATCTTATTAAAATACCTGAATATTTACAGGTCTGATAGTTTAACAAAAGTTGACCATCACTGCACGCAAGTTTTCCCTTGCTCTGATGCATTGAACTGCTTTTTGGGTGCAGTTTGAACATTAAAACGATACTATACCCTGGTTATTTAAAGTAAACGCATTTTCAGCCTCAGAACCTCTGAGGACTGGGCAGGGCCACCACGAATGACCTCTTATGTATTGCCCCACATCACACAATTAAAAACGTAGCTGTAAGGGAATTTCATTTCACACAAATCTTCACCAAACTTTCATCACACACACCTAGCCTCATATTACTTTTCAAATTGACTATAATACTATTTTACTATAACACAATATATTTAGATAAATAATTCAGCCTGTACATGCACTATGTTCACATACTTAAGTGGCCACAAGTAAACTTTATTCATTGAGGACAGCTGATGGACATGGTAATTTACAGGAGGAATAGGATGAAAGCCGGGCCAAAACAATAGAAAAAGTCTCGAAAACACACAATTACTCCGTCGCTATAATCTATGATTTGTGTGCATATGGAAACCGCAAATTTATTTTAAAAGAAAATACTCACACAATAAACTACTTAAAGAAATAGGATAAGTTGTAGGCTACATAAAATCATAGACCTCAATGTAGTTTCTAAATAAACACTTATTTTAGCTTGTATACAAGGAACAAAAAATGCTAAAACCGAATCAAATAAAAATAAAATCTACTTGCATCTAGCTAACAATCTCCATAATAATGCCACTCTGGTCTGGACAGAACACGCTCTGCTTGGAGATAAACAGGGGACCCTTTTTTGGTGTACCAGGAAATTAGGTCAAGAGGAAAAAACTGCAGTTTGTTATCCATAATAAAGAGGATAACTAGGGTGTTTGGATGCCATGGACAGATATAATTACTTTAATGTCCAAACAGCCAAAAGGTGAAATGTGCACAAAACAAAGATAAGCACAACAAAACTAAAACATACACACCTACCAATATTCCCTGTAAGTTTCTCAAGTGATTCCAGTTTGCTGCTTTTTTTATCTGGGAATTTTATTTGCCTTTATAACACCTGCCGGTAGTCCTATGATAAAAAAATACCGACTGTGGTGTCAGCATAGCTAAACATGTTTATGCTCTAGAACACAGAAGAGGTAAAAACAGTAGGGCAAGTGAAAGTGTGTGGGCTGCTTTGAAAGATGTATAGTTTTTCCACAATCTTAACTGTAGTCTTATGCAACATAGCATTAGTGAGTGGTCATCTGTAGCTGTTTGTCTGCTGTACAGGAAAATAAACACAGAACAGCTAAGTTCCAGACTACTGTGGAAATAGTAGTCTTTTTTTATATATATTTCTAAATCATTAAAAATGTCTTCCACTCGAAGGAAAACGTGTAGCAACACTGTAAAAACCAAGGCATATTTGCTAAATGTCTCAGAAGGGTCTGAGACATAGTTCATTTAAAATGTTTTATCAGGAAAACCAAGCTGGGTGAAAGCTTTTGTTTACTTCAAGGTACTTGGGTGAGACCTCTAAAAGGAAACTCGATTGATTTTCTTTCCTTGTCAAATTTTCCAGTAAAAGTAAAGATATCTACAGTTACTCTATAGTTAAATCTATCCCAAGGTCATTTGTGTTTTAATAAACACTTTAAAAAAAAAAAACCTTTTTCATTCAGTTTCTTTAGTGTAAAGAAAAAGCAGGGGATATTGTAGCCTCTGAAGGTGAGCTACTATTGGTGCTGAAAACCTACCTATCCAATCCTGTCAGCTAGAACAGGGCCAGTGGTGTTGTTTTTGGAGCACAGGGCTGTCTATTTTCTTATATGCGTTAACGCATTTGTATAACAAACACCTACAATATACACACCAAGACTGTACAAGAGTCTAAAGCAGCCTCTCTTGAGCAGGCTGACTAAAAAAACAGATGCGCAAAATGACGAGGTAAAACAAATCACATTAAAATAAAATGTAAAAGGCAAAGAAATTAGATACAAGAAACATGCAGCAAAGTATATAGGTAAGGGGAAAGTAAAGATAAATGGGGGAAGAATTAACCAGGAGAGATACTGTAAATGGGTCAGAAATCCCAAGACCCCTGGTACTTTTGGTTATTTGCTGAGAGTTCGCAATGTATCAGGGTACACTACTGAGTGAAAGAAAAATGCTTCAGAGCTCCACAGTCAGGTTATTGATATCAATGGTGCTTGATTGCAATGGTCAGAGTAAGGAAACCAAACACTTCTAAAGTGTAATGACTGAGGGGTGGGATCAGAACTGCTCATAGTTCTTGTAGTTACAATCAGAACCATAAATCAGGCCAGCTACTACATATTTTTTTTCTGGCACTGCTCACATGACCTTAATCTGGGAAGCAGAGGCTCCACTTGTGATGTGGTGTGGTGTGTCACCGCCCCCCCCCCCCCCTCTATATTCAATGCTGCTCTTACCTGGCTGGAAAGCTCTGCATGTGGTTGTACGCAAGGTGCAAGACCCGCAGGTGACAGTGCCCTGTCAGCAATGGCACACACTTGTCGGTCAGGCGGTTGTTGGTCAGATAGAGCTCTTGCAGGATGCTGTGGCTTTCCTCGGACACACTGGAGGGAGGAAGTGTTTCCAGCTTGTTGGCTGAGGCATTCAGGCATCGTAAGCTGTAAAGTTAAAATCAGGAAGTAAGCAAGCAATAGATAAATAATCTTAGCAGCTACCGCACCGTATACATATATCCTTCTTAGAACAAAAACATGGTCCAAAATGAATGGAGCTGGGTTGTTTTTGTTTTTTTCCCCTCTGTTAACTGTATAAATTGCGATTTGTTGAGACCAAGTCTAAGGTGTGCATATTGTGAAACCATGACTTTTATGCTGTACTCTAAAATAGGTCTGTAGATCATTTAAAATTTGGTACACACTGTGGAAAAACTTTAAATATACTTTTAAAACTATTAGAAAAATGTCCTTTATCAAGGACTGGTACTATATTGTATATATGGCTTGTTCCAAACCATTTTTGTTTTCTGCAGTACAGCACACTTTGTACACTACTAAACAATAGGATAAATCAGAGATATGTGCATTCAGCATGTGCAGACAACCACTCCTCAATACGTGGAGAACTGCATACATTTCAATTGATTCCCATTTTCCATTAAAATAGAACAATAAAAACAAAATGTAAAATATAAAATTCTGGATTAATGTTGACAAATATGAAAAACTTTAATCTTAAACTGCAGAAAATGAAGAGGACTGGTTAAACTAGTTTCTACATCCAAATATAAATAGCACATGACACATTGTAATAGAATCTGTCAGCAGAGGTATGATATCGTTATAGACATTTACTGGTACAGTAGTCTCCGTGTGTAGGAACACCTCAGCTTAGGAAACCCCCTTGTGCTGAAATTGAATTTCCCCATTGTAAATGCTCCGCTAAAGTAACAGAAACACTTTTTTGCCACTGACAGTGATTCATTGCTAAACGATTAAAAACTGATACAATACTGTTTTGTAACCTGATAACTCACCATAATCAAACTCAAATGGTTAATTCAATCTTTTCAAAACTCACTTATCATCGCAACAGTAACATTAACATGTGTAGGGGTGCTGTGTTAATAACCATTGCGTTAGAATGAATTCTGTATTCATAATTATTGTTAGAGCCGGTGCTGAATTTTTACCGTGCTGATGCACGTGTGTCATGACATAAGTAATAAATATATTTCTATTTATTGATTCATATCATGACTGGCCTTGGCATATTGTGTCTGGGTTTACTCTGTCTTGGAGAACATTTCAGCTAAGAGAACACTTTGCTTGCTTCCCGAGGGATGTTCTCTTAGCCGGAGACTACTGTATTTGAATATATTACACAAATTAGGCAGTAAGACTAAATGTGTCTTTGTTTAGCCTTGATAAAGTTATGGTTGGTCTTTGCTTGAAGGGCGCTGGCCTTCAGTAATACAGACTGGAGAGACGGGACTCCTGTGGGATTCCCACAGTATGGAAATACATTTCCTTTATGTTTGCGCGAATGGATGGAAACGGAAATTAAACTGGCAGGAACAGGTGGGACCGGGAATAAAGAGTTTTCATCGCAAAGGAATGGATGGGAGTGGAACTGAAGGCTAAAATTAAATCAATCAAGTGCAAATGGTATCCACATATTTACCAAGACAGACACTATAACCCACGTATCAACGACACTCATTTTAATTGACACACCCCATTTAGTGATGTCACTGGCCCACCCATTCAATTCACCCCCCTTGTATCTTGCTATCGTTGATTGCAACTAACATTTACACTAAAACTGTAAAATACCTAAACTCATTTTAAATATGTCAACCTCAGCCAATAATTGGATTAATTAAATTTATTGGAGTGCAAGTTGGAGTGAAATTCAAAAGACTGTAGCCCTCAAGTTTTTTTTTTCTGTTATCAACACATTATGCATAATACGGCTGAAGTAGGTTTGTGTGCTTCTTGTTATTCTTGTAATAGGTAATATGGCAGTAGTGAATGACATTTTAAAAATTCAACTGGGAACAGGATGAATAAAAAAAGGGTAACCTGGAAAACAGACTGCCTGAAATGTATGTCATACAGCAAGAGGCTAAAAGAAATCAGTCTCTTCTCTTTTTCTTAAATATCATGGGATGAGATGGGACAGGACATTTTTTGACAAGACAGGATGGGACGGGAATGAAAAAAAAAAAATGTACGGAACAGTATGGAATGGGAAAAATTCTGGTGGGACAGGATGGAAGCAAAAATTATATTGAAACATTTTTCATAGGATGGGATAGGAAAATGTATGATGGGACAGGATGGGACGTGTGCTCAGTACAATATCTGCGTTAAGTTTCATTTGTATTTAGCTTCAGAATACTAATTATTTCTTTATTTAAAAAAGAGGTTTAATGTTTCCAGAATCATTTCAGAAAAACGCTCCATTTCATCATATTTAAGAAAAGATTTGGACAAATTATTGCAGATCATGTAACAAACAGATACCTTTTTTTTATAGCTGATACTGGGTAGGTGCAGGCATCAGAGCCAGATGATGGGCAATAACATTCTAGAACTACCACCATGAGTCATGACAGGGCTTTTCGTTATCCAAAACTAATGCAACAATTTCAGACTTTTAAAGTGTGTCGAGACACCTCAAAGCTGCACATATAAAACAAAAAGCTACTCTTACAAAACACATGCCCAAACACCTTGCAAAAGCAAAAAATTACAATAAAAAAACTACAATATATCATTGAGACATAGTCCTAAAAAGCTTCAAAACGGCTAGGGGGTGGGGGTGTGGGTGGGGAGGGTAAAGTCCTTAACATGTTTTGAACTCCAACAAGCACAGGCTCTTACCAGTCTGCCTTCAGAAAGAGGTTGGAGGGCAGTTCAAGGAGCTGGTTGTGCTGCACGTCCAGAACCTCCACCCCGGTGCGCTCCAGTCTCTCGGGGAGTTTCCACAGCTGGTTGTGTCCGGCCAGCAGCTTCCGCAGACTGCTGTTACAGAACAGCCTGCAAGGCAAACACACAGAGGGGTGACACAGTCATTCGCCTGCCAAGATTGCTGCTTGCTTTGTAACATTACAGTTTTATTTTGCTTTCTCAAAGAGCAGATTACACACAATAAAAGGGAGGCTAGCAATAATGCTAACAATATTCCTTGTTTTCGATTGACTTCACCTTGCAGTAATACAGGATTGAGGAATCGCAGCATTTAGGAAATTGCAGTGTTTCCATAAACTATACCCCTTTATTCATCAGGCTATTTTTTAAATCAATTATGTTCAGTTTATGGCAATTAAAACATTATCTGCAAGTTTCATTTAACATATAGAACATAGTGACAATACTGAGAGAGATCTTAATTTGTTGTTATAGCAAAGCAAAAGGAGAAGCAGTGGCTGAAAAGGGTTAATAGAAGAAAAGGGGGGAAAATACAGCTCTGCAAACTAGTTCACAGCTGTATCTGATTCAGCAATCAATGTGACAAATAACCAGGCATTTATCAAAGTACATGAAATAACACTAGACTACACTGATATCTAACATTGTTAACATTGGGTCAAGGTGATGAAGTGATGAGATGTTCACACACAAACCCACTTGAATGCACAAGTTAATTTACATTGATTTCACATTATTTCCACAAGTGATTCCAAAAGGTGCAGTCTGGAACTATTTCAAACAATTTGCTGTGGATAAGACCTAAAAGACAGAATACTGAATACTAGTCCCAGTAAATCACAAGCCACAGCAGGAGAATAAAAACTGCATACCACAACAAATCATTCAGTGTTCTGTTTATACCACAAGTATATATTTAAAATGCATAACAATACAATAGTTTTAATTTTTATATTAAATCAGTTAATTCAGGCAGATCTTTACTTTCATTGTCAACAGACTATGCTTCGACGCAGATTCATTTTTAACCCTGTTTATGGCCTCTTCACAGCAGTCTTTTTAGATAGAACCATGGCTTAGGTCAGTCTAAGAATTTGCAGCCTCTCTGTTGTTTCCTACCGTTACTGGTGTTAATGGCTGTTTACCATATTTTTGTTTTCATTGTCTTTAGGCAAAATTTCCATTTCAGCAATCTCTACCGGTGTAGGGCCAGAAAGTAGTACATAGTCAGAATGTGGTACACATACTAAAACTTGACCTGTGTAACGTCAGAAAATGGTACACTGTCAATTTTGTGATTGACTACTGCACTGAGAACAAGACAAACTGTAGTTTACCCACAAAATCGATGAATTGTGAAAAATATGATATTAAAAAGTATCGATTTATTAATGCATTCTAACATTTGACAACTATCAATAGTCGAGCCTGTACATCGTTTTTGTGTAAAGGGTTAAGGAAAGGAAATGTTTTATTTTTTGTTAAATTTGGAATTGGCAATTATTTTTTGCATTATGCTGCAGAGCTTCTCTGCTCCCATCAGGTCTGACTCACTGAATCTGCATGTGATTGAGCTCACCTTCTCCCCCCTGCCCTACCTCCTGTGAATGTTTACTGATGATATTGGATATGTGCAGGAGTCTTCAGTAAGATGGCAAGAAAGTAAAGAAATTCATGTTTGGGATACTCCGGTAACAACTAATTTGCGTGACCATTCTATGAGATGGCACTCTACAAAACTTCAAACACAATATACATTTATTCATCTGAAATACCCCGGAATAAAAATGAAGAAAAACAACCAAGACCGTTCCAAAAGTTGTATCTTTGGTCAGAAGTATAAGCATCCCGGCAATGTCAGTCCCAGTGAGCAGGTATTCAGTAATGATGGGCAGATTGTAAGCAAGTGCTAGTCATTGCTTAAATTAAAACTAAATATGGACACTATCATGTTCCTTAACACAATTAAAATAGAAGCCATGAAACACTCTTGTTAATAAACTGCTGTGGACAGTGATCATTCACATGATTGTTTTTCCTTGATTGGTTGTTACTCTGCCTTGATATGGATTTATTTTTTAGGGGGAATATGCTTTGACCCCAAACTAGTACAAACGAATAAGGTAAACAAAACAAAACAAAAACATATATATTTATATATATATATATATATATACAGTGTGTGTGTGTGTGTGTATATATATATATAGTAATTACTATATGCATAAATAGATATAATCAATTTAATATGTTAATAGAAATGTTATACAGTAATCCACAGCTCCACATGTATTGCTGCTCTTTTTTTTTTTGACCCTTTCATAATGCGGATAAATCGATGTATCTGCTTTTTTTGGAGAACAATATATCGATAGTGAAAAATTTGGCGTCGCCCCAGCCTTATTAAGAACAACTTTAAGGGCCAAACTCGGTATGTCGTACCCCTTTCAGACGGCCGTTTCCTTGTTCTCTAAACTAAAATCATTTACGCAAACCTGGGCAAGCGCAGTACGCGGTGTACCACTTTTTAACGCATACCACAAAACGCCACACTGATGATAATGAAGGGGCTACAGGCTGTACGGATAAGTCAGAAGCAGGCAGATCGGTAACTAGCATTTCTTGAATAAACTGATTCACAAGGAAATCGGGGGTCCAAATGAAAACAACAACTGAAACCTTAAATTTAAGTTTTAAAAATGCGTATCTGAGGCAGTACTGTTCAAACTTCTGAAGTGCAGCTCAGTCCTGAATTTCAGCAGCACACCACTGGATTGAAACATAAACAAAGACACAATCGAAATAGTCCTGGTAAGCACATTATGCCACTCAATTTATCCCACGCGAGATATACTCACGCTTGTGGTATAACTACAGCTATACCATAGCTTGGAAGAGAAAACAGGATATACTGTACAATAAGTTTCACAGACCTGGTAATATGGTCCAAGATTATAGCTAATCCGTCCATATAAAACCAATAAGAAGTTTATTTTTAATCAACTTTAAAATTAATTAGCGCATTAGCAGGAGGCCAAATATTGCAAAAGCAAAGAGAAGTTAAGACTCCCAGGTCTGATGGGGGGGAGCACAGTCTATCAGGTTTCATTCCTGCAGGAAACTCATTACCCCCTTTATTATGAGCCTGAGATTACTCTGTATTTACCACCTGGCTCCCTCTTTCAGGACTCCATTGTTTAATCAATGCCCTTCCGTGACCTTTTATGCAATCAGATAGTCTCAAGTTTCAAAACAGAACTTCTGAAGCTGACATTAAAACAACCTAATGCTTTTCATCCCCATAACAACCAGACCACGATTGACCCAAAGCCTTCACCATATACAGTAGTATGTACATATATGTACAGTATTTATTTTAGGTTGCTGACTAGCCAAGCTTTCTTTAATCACAATGTTAAATGTGTTGCTGGAGGTTTTATACAGACTATGAAAATATTCAACTGATAAGGTACATGGAAATCAATGATTCGGTCTTAACGGGATGGCCAGTCTAAAACCAAAGTAGACATTAATATCACTGACTTAACCCAATCCAAAAGCGAGGCTGTTTAAAAGTAGTACAGATTTTGAGATTAAATATCACCCTCCCCAAGTTAAAAACAAAAGTAACTATGTATAGTTTAAGTAACCACACCAGCATCTCAAAAATTTAGATCATTAAAATGTAGACATATAAATGTGTCCTTCTGTGCTAATCCCACCAATGGGTGACGGTAATTATTCAGTAGCAATTTTAATGACAAGGACACCACAAGTTGCAATAAGGGTAAATGAAAGATTTCTTTACTCTGTGTTCCACCAATAAAGGTAGCTAAGCATAAAATTAGAAGCTACTGAGCTTTGGTCACTGTACCTAGTCTGGTGGGGGTTTTGTGCAAACCATTTTGAGAACTCACCTAACAGGCAGCTCACAGATCTGGTTGTGGCCAATGTCCAACACTTCCAGTTTTTTGCTCTCACACACCCAGTCAGGCAAGCTCTCCAGATGGTTCCTGTGGAAATACAGGTCAACATCACAGGGAGAGAAATAATCAAAAAACGGATTAAAAAGCCCCACCAGGTAAAATCGTTCAGCTCAAGTGTTTTATTGTTTTGAATATTACAGTTTGCAAATGTTTTGCAATGTACTGAGTAAAATAAATAAATAAACAAACAAACACAGGATCACAAGGTATACAGAATTATCGTCATTTGTTTTCTATTAAAAGTGTACTGTATTAAAAACACAGGTACATTCAATTAATTTAAAACCATGACAGATCTAAGCACTGTCACTATATATATATATATATATATATATATATATATATATATATTATATTTATATACAGATATAATATTTTTTTTTTTTTTTTTTTACAGACAAAAAGACATCCAAATGACTTGCATGAACAGTTTGATTTTCATAACCTTGTCCTAATTTAGGTTTACACCATTGTTTACACCCCCATGGTCTTTTTTATCTTTACTTTACAAGTGTGTGCTACTTGCCTAGAAACATCCATGTATGTAAGGAAACTGGGTACTGGATAAACTTCCAGCTGAGATAGTTCTGAAATAAAAGTAAAACATTTCATTTAAAATTAATAATTTAAGTTGGAACCACTATTAAACTCTAAATCAACAATGATAGGTCAACAAGCCTGATCCTCAAAAGGCTTATTACAAATGAGGTTACTTTATATTGTTAGATCTCCTTTTCTTATCTCTTCTGAAGGCTCCAGCACACAAGAATAATTTTTATTAGTGTTATTACTGGAATCCCTTTTATTGTGCAAAAAAACTCAGTTCTTGACTTTTTTTTTTTAATTTACCGGGAAGTCATTTACCAGCATTAATGACCTGCAGGAGTAGTTAAACATAGGCCATTAACACTATTGTAAATCATACAGTTTTAGTATTATGTCAAAACATACGTATAGATAAACTGTTGCATTCAGGCAACTTAGCCTTGAATCACATTACCTGATTGCAGCTACATCACTGGATAGAGTGTGAACTACACACACGATGCTGTGAATTACATAGCCTGATTGCAGCTACATCACTGGAGAGTGTGAACTACACACACATGATGCTGTGAATCACATGGCCTGATTGCAGCTACATCACTGGAGAGAGTGTGAACTACACACACATTATGCTGTGAATCACATGGCCTGATTGCAGCTACATCACTGGAGGAAGTGTAATCTACACACACACACACTGCTGTGAATCACATGGCCTAATTGCAGCTACATCACTGGAGAGAGTGTGAACTACAAACACAAGAAGTGATTGGGTACCAAGAAGCAGCAGCAGCTTTTCATCTATAGGGTTGGATATAAAATACATCAGCAAAGAACCAAAAAGATATTCAACAGAAAAATGGAGGACCAGTGCTAACAAGATGTAAGAAAATGGGTTTTAAAACCTTCATAAGTTATAAGCGACTGTACATACAGGGGGAATGGCTGGAGATTTCCTTTTCAACGAATAAATAAATGTGTTTTACCATTGGATGATACGTAGAGTCCTTTCAGTAAGCATCCACTGACTTTAAGAGCAGCAAGGTAGTTTCGTTCGCAGTGCAGCACCTCAAGCTTTGTGAATGCTGTGGAGTCCAGATGGCGCAGGTGGTTGTCCCTCAGATCCAGATGGGTGATGTGCTGCAGGAAGTCTGGCTCCTCCTGAACCACCCTCCTGATCTTGTTGAGCCTGAACATGGCAAGCACAGGAGAAGAAAAAACCAAAAGCTTTATCTAAGCTTCTTTTAAGTTAAATCAAAATTTGTTGTTCCAGGGAGAATAATTATTCAATGATCTACACAACATTAAGTATTGCCATCCTTATGATAACAAAAACAAATTAGATTTTTGTTGGTAATCCAGTTTGACTCCTTTTCCAGGGTAATATGTTGACTTTTATCTCAGTGTGTCAGAGACTTGCCCAGTCCTGCTGGGTGGAAGTCTGATGAAGCATGTTCATAATAATAATAAAAAAAAAAGTTTTGAACTGTGATCAGGCAAGAAGATACCGATGAGAAATTACAGATTGCGGCTAGAATCATTTTAAACAGAAGAGTGCAAAGCATACTTGCAGCTGAAGGTTGGGACCCTGGTGCCAGCCACAAGTGACGACAATGCCAGTTTGCCAAGACTCTTGATAGCTGTGCCCAATGCTCAAAGGCAGTGAGTGGAAAGTGCACTGCGTTTGTGGAAAAGCGCCAAATCTTTGTGGATTGTGATTGTGCAAATATTTAGGTTTGCGATTGTATATAAAAACCATTTAAGTTGAAATGTTTGTTTTTTTATTTACATAGTCTGGGTTGTGTATTTGCACATTACGTTTGTATATAATAAACCCATTTACCCCTCTGCTCCCCCGCTTCCCTTCTCCACCCTTGCCCCTCAGTGATGGAACGATCCACCCACGGATATCAGGACTGCTCAGTCCCTGACCACCTTCTGGTGCCTCCTCAAGAGACACCTGTTCAGACAGCATCTGTAAACCTCACAACTCTTGACTATACTGGACTATATTGCACCCTATTGTGCCAATACTGTACTTGCATCAGCTTGTATTTGTACAGAACTGCCCCATAACTTGCTGTATTCTACTATTGCTCTTAATTAGAACTACTTCCTGTCTCTTGTATTTGACTATACTCTTATAGGTATCCGTACTCACGTTTTTTAAAATTGCTTATTAGAAATTATTCTCATCCATTCATCGTACTTACTGCGCACTCATACTGGACTTTATATGTAATTATTTACTGTATTCTCTAGTTTTTGCTCTTATTTGATTTTTATCTTTTGCTACTGATTTTGTACTTTACAAGTGCTCTTATCTGTAATGTGATATTCTGTATTTGTGATACTTTACAAAGTGTTATTTTGTTATGTGGTATTTTACAAAGTAATATTTTGTAACAACTGTAAGTCACCCTGGATAAGGGCATCTGCTAAGAAATAATTACATTATTAAAAACTCAGTGAACATGTTAAAACTTTAATATAAAGCCATACAGATAAACAAAATAATGAAATGCACTAATAAGTTATAAATCAGTTTGTTTAATATTATAGGCAACTTTTTGTAGCAGTTGCCTCCGACGATGGTTCCAGTTCTATTTGTAGCTGCACTGGGGTGTTTTCGCTTCAACCTGCGTAGTTTCGAACTTTTCTTATTCTTACTGTAATTGATTGCAAGGACAACAGGGCTAGACAGAGATTGGATAATGTTAGCTAGGTTGGTTTTCCTTGTGTAGTTTCCAAGTAAATGACGACATTGTATTCTGGGAGATGTAGTTGTTATTGGAAGTTTTTGGGGAGGTGGGAGGGGAGGCAGACAAGCTGTGCAGCAAAATTGCTATGCATATTTTTATGCATTAAATTTAAATTTAGTGTGTACTTTGGATTTTTTGAATGCGTAAAAAACGGAAGGTATGCGGCTTATCTGGAACACTGAGGTTCATCATACAGAATGTGACGACTGAAACAGAAAATGATGCAAAGTGAGTCTAAAGACGATGAATAATACATTAGCTAGGATAACACTAATATTTCATACCCCTGCAAGCAGCTCTTTAACTTCTTATACAACAGGCACAAAGACATAAGAATACAGGCTTCCCAATACATGGAAAAGAGACTATGTTAACCAAAAATATTTTTAATTATTAACTTTTCAATCTGCAAGTCACTGTAAGACGTACTACAGTTGTACTTTAAACCACTTTGCTTTTAAATATGACACCGTAAAGTTATCAAAAGCTTGAAGTTGTGTAACCTCATAAACTGAGAGTTGCACACTGAGAAAGACCAACTGCATGCCTGCAGTTAATTCCTCAGCGATCATGAAAAAATAACTAGGTAAATGAATATGTTCACAATGTTTGCAATCCTTATTTTGTGAAGATTGCAACATCATGTATGTAGCTAACAGTGAAAACTGTGTTCAGAAGGTGGCTTAATACAAAATATTTCCAGTGTTTGATTAAAAGCATTAAAAGCTGTAAACACACACACATATTAGGCACAACCAAAAGGAGCTCAGATTGCTTCAGCAACCCAGACCTCTTCACCCCAGTCAACACTCCAAAACAAATTTTCACCCCTTGTTCTGTCAATGACAATGGCAAAAACAATGTCAAGGCTCCCATTTGACTGCATTAATGGAATAATCCCAGATGCTGTTCATTTTTTTCCTAGATTGTGAAGCACACAGCAGTTGGGAGAAAAGGGATGCCACACTACCTCAAGTCTACGTGCTTGACGTGAAGCAGCTGCAGAGTCTGGAGGTTGAGAGTGTGGAGATTGTTCCCGGACATGCAGAGTTTCTCCATGACAGTGAGCGTCTCGAGAACCGCAGGGATCTCTGTGAACTCGTTGAAGGAAAGGCCAAGGTAACTCAGGTGCTGCAATTTCTCCAGCTCCATGGGGAGGGACTGTAGACAGTTGCCATCCAACAAAAAGGTCTGCAGGCTACAGATGACAAAAAGAAAAGAAAAAATCGAGACACAAGTGCAGTTATTTTCAACTGAAAAATAAGATTCATTTTGTGTTTGGAGATAATTGTGTGTGATAATGTTTTGGATTTATATATTTTTCTTTAAAAAGCATAAACCTTCTAAACACCTTGTTGGATTTATATTTTTATGGGGGGAGGGGGTGTGAACGGTGATGGAAATATTAACCATGGTAAAGGATACATTGCTGGAGAGAGTCGATTTTGTACAATGTTCTTTTGATTTCCTGGACTTACTTGTGCATATTCCCTACAGCAGCATGCACCATTGAGAGACAGTTACAGGACAGGTTCACTTCTGTCAGCGTTGGGATATCACAGATGGCAAGAGGGAAGTCCCCTAAGTGATTATTGGACAGATTGAGACTCCTCAGCTTTGAGAACCTGCCAACAGGGAGGAGAAAAAAGAAAGGTAAGCCAACTATTAAATGTAGAATAAAAAGGTGAAAGCTTATGTTTTATTCACATGCCAGTGTTCTGAACTGTAAACTTATAGAAGGTTACTGTACATGTACAACTGAGTTATCCCTTTAAAACATACATTTACAAAGGTTACCAGAGATGCCAACTTTTGAAAAGAGAAATAGTAGCATATGCTGAGCGAAGTATCTGTCATTGAATACAAGTCAAGCATATACTTTGAATAAACAAGGGTTTATTGCTTGTACGTTATCGATGTGAGTTGCAGAGTCATGAAAGCCACCGTGAGTACTATTATCACTCAGACACACCATATTTCTGCTTCCAATTTTAACTGATATTAACTGATACAGTAAGCAATTTGCAAGATGACATTCTTGGATGTTTTTAAGGTAATCAGAATTCTGCACCATGAGTTAACATTTAAAAAAAAAACACACACATTGTCAAAAAGGGACATTTATGACACCCTGCCAAAACCTAATGGTAAGATCAAATCTATTTGGTAAAAACTGGCACATAATCACGAGTAATATTATGAGCCTACTTAAACACTTCTAGGTCAGGCAGAAAACATTTTTGAGCCATTTATATTCAACAAGTTTCACAGACAGCTCCAAATGACCTCTGATAATATCAAGTGATCATACCTCCCCACACTGTGACATACTTGCACTATCAATGCACTGATACCACTTTTGTGTTAATCCAATGTGTCAAACTCAAATTGTTGTCATTTATCTTACCACCACCCCTAACTTTTTAAATATACATTTCAGGTAAATCACATGAAAAAAGGCCTCTATTTATTTATTTCTTTACCATATTGCCAAAGACGTACCTGCCCTAGAAGGATGTATTGCGACCCAGTCTGTCCCGAAAACACTTTGAAGATGATCTCTACCAGGGGTTGAGGCTCATAACCGGATCTGGTGCTCAGACAGTAGTCTACTATGTTGGCCCCTACCTACTGTACTAGAGTCCTCCCAGCTTACAGGTTATATTACTGTAGTGCCTTCCTGCTTTAGTGGAACTGTGACACAAGTGAATAACATTACATTTCATCTGAAAGTGACCCACAAAGAGCAATATGGGACTACATACCTGCAGACCAACACAGTGAGCAGAGCTGTTCTATATAAGTTAGTGTACTGTATGTTGAAGTAAGGAAATTAACATTGCTATTATTAGTTATTAGATGTTTAACATACAACTTGCTTGTTTCATGTATCATTGCTAATGGAGGGCACACTGAATGAAGTATGGAATCCCCTTGACACTTCTCAGTACATGTTGTGGTTATTGTGGGCCGTAGCACAAGCTACAATTCACAGTCTAAACTGTGTCATCTTTTTGGTGCTTACAAAGCTTCTTGAGAAATACTGAATGTTAAAAATAGACATCAAACTCTTTTGAAGCTCACTTCTTCATGACTCATCACCATGGTACTGTACTTTGATTGCAAGGAGCTCCAACATAATCTGCTTGTGGTTTAGCAATGTCCGACCCTTGGACGTGTGCATGCATGCGACCTTTCCTTTTTCAACTAAGGAACGACTCCCACGCTATAATCATTGCAGATGGTGAGAAATGGTTGTTTTCAAAATCTACCAAAAGACATAACTGAGAACTACAGTACAGTGCGCTGACAAAGTGCAACAACTACAGGCACAATTACAGATTTGTATAAATTTTTTTTATCATAAAACACACCAAAAACAAAGTTGTATATTAAATGAATATCCCTCACTTACACACCACTGATACCTGTAATTACCTACTTTAGTTTCTAATAAGGAAATAACTCAAATATAGGAGCTTTCTTCCAGTTCTTCCCCCCCCCCCCCCAAGGAAAAAAATAAGAAATGGACAGAAGTGTACCCAATTAGTTTAATCAGTACCCATGGGGTTTTAGTCTACTCTTGGGACAACATCTCAACACACTGTGGTGCTGTAGCGCTGAAGGCCTTCCCATAATACCATCACGCTTCAGAGACGAATTCATCTCCCGAGCAAGGAAATGGAAACAAAAATTGAAGTATTGATTTCTGTAACCATTTAATTAATGAACAGTCAGCTCCTGGAACATTTCAATAGATGGTTTATTTAAAAAGGTACTCGGCTGAGGAAATAGTTTTCTGGAAAGTCTGCAGTGTGGCCGTCTTGCTTTCCGTTTGCTGTTACAGCCTTAAACTTGAAAGAATTATGCTGGACAGTGTATCGACCTCCCTTTAGAGTGACTGTACATCTAGGATAACCTTGGTAGTTTCCACACTCCAGTGCAGTAATGTTAAGGTTGCTGTTTTTCCTGAGAGCTCTTTTCAAGTGGGTTGTAATCCAGACTGGCAAGAGAGATCCTTGAAAGCAGCATGCGACAACAGAAATGCAATAAATTGATATCAGCAGAAACTGCAGCTGAGAGATGTCATGTTACACTTTATGATCTTTTACAGTAATGTGACTGTTTAATTATTAATGTATACAGAAACCTCATGCAAGCCCAGCCTTCAAGGACACAACATGAGTAAGACTTCCAACCTTGCTTTCTGTTTAATTTCTATAAGAAATCTGTGAAATTAAAGCCCCTGGGTCACAATCCTGCATAGTGTGAAACCACGTACCCCCAAGATGTGGGCTGATAAGCTTTGACTTGGGTCAAGCAAGACAAAATTCATGATGGGCAGTCGAAACTTGAGAGACATATTTCTGTTGATTGAGACACACTATGTGCCAGATTGCTGCAGGGATGGCATGGAGCGATGAAGAAACATTTGCTCTAATCAACATTTGGACCGAGGATTCAATCCAGAAAAGTCTGGATGGAAGTGTCCGTAACAAGAACGCCATCTTGATAGCCTGGACAATGAAAGGGTGGTCATATGAGCACTGCTGATTCCAGGACACTGCTACACGTGTTGTGTATTTGCTTGTCACCCAGGTCAACCCTGCTTCTTCAAAAAGCAGTGTGAAATCGCATAGTCGCCCCACAAGACACAGAGTCGTGACCTGGGTAGGGTCTGACCCGGGTACAGCATGCCAGTGTGAAATGAGCTAAAGCTAGTTTACAATCCAACAATCTGCAAAGGTAACTAATTTGGAGTTGGCAAACACAGTAACTTTTCCTGACAAACTGTGTTATAGTCAGAACACAGAGTCAGAAGCCTGTATTAGAGTCAGAAGCCTGTGTTACACACATATGGAGAGAACATTTCAGTTATTGCTGGCAGTTAGCTTTCTGTCTATTATTTTTACTGTATTGTTCTGCTTATTTCTACTTCATATTGCCTTAGATATAAGTCACTTTAGATTGTAATTTTACTTCACTGAAAACTTTTAAAATGCCGGTTTAAGTGGATGATATGCATCACCCAATATAGCCTTAAATAACCACATGTTCAGATCTGCTTTTCTGTGAAAATCCATTTTAATTTGGATTCAACTCTGCTTTATCAGTAAGCCTATTCTGTTCTTAACAAGAATGGCTTATAAGAATACTCCAAGAGAAGGGTTTACCAGGAGTTAGGTGACAAGGTTATTGGATTTGGCCTTTATTGGAGGAAAAACAAGACAAAAAACAAACAGGATTTACTGAATGAAATTCATGGCAACTCCCAATAATACAGCTACTCCCAATAAACAGAATACCTGTTTTGATGGAAATACTATACCACCTTGACAAAGTGCTACTGGTTTCATTACTGAGTATTGTTCATTTAAAAAAAAAACATGCTTCTATCAAGGCAGCATGCATTGGTTTAAATGAGTTTTTGAAGAATATTTTGTTTTCTTGCTTTGCTTTGGTGCATTTGGTACATTGCTATCACAATGTTTCTTGATTCAAAGTAATGAATGAATACATTTGTGCAGACAGCGGTTTATATTGTTATTTTGTACAACATAGTCACAGTTCTTTCCTTTTGCTCATGTTTCCTTGTTAAGGAGGAGGTGTCTAATAATTTATTATCTTATTGAGTTTTCCACCTAGCTTTGAACCAGTCTCTGTTCAAAAGAGTTTAGAAGCCTCGCCTTAGTAAACATTACAGTAGTCCACACTACAAAAATTACCAGATACATTTTAAACATATATGCCAAGAGCAGTTGTTTTTCTTCCAGAATAAACTTCTTGAAATTAATTACTTCCTCAGTTTAATTACAGCTGATCTTAACATCAAAGCTTTAATGCTGTTTTCACTGAAACAACCCAAAAGGTGCATCTGCCAATTAGATTACAAGACTAAACAAAGGCATTGCTTAATTAACATCAGCGATGTAAAACCGCCAACGAGAAACATGTTGAACTGAAGTGTTTGTTGATTGCCAGGTACTGTTTCAGGAAATTATGAGGATGTGGGGCACTGACAGCAAACGGAGCCAGATTTTCATGACACTTTTAAATCTAAAACTGACATGTTTTTCTTCATTACTTTAACATTAAAACATGGCTTCAAGAAGAAATATATGAGGAAAAGAGTACCGCTATTACTCATTCAATTACATGCAAAACCACACAGCGCATAAGTTCACTTTGAAATAGGGGTGCTGTAGACACAAATTTCTGCTTTCTCCTATTGCCAAAAACTAGGTTACATTGCTGAAAGTGCTATGTTTCTTTTTTTTCTCTTCGTTTAAAAAGAACCAAAAGAACTGCCTATTCACCAACTAATTGGGCCAATATAAAATTTGTATGGTATGACTGTTGAAAAAAACCCAAACATGGTATATTTAATATCACTGTATACAGTACATCATGCAAGTTATAAAATTAAGGCTTAGTAAAAATGGAGAAATACTACTTAATTACTACTTCAATTACTGTAATTCACACACACACAAATCACACTTGCTTTCTTGGAATGATTTAAAGGTTGGCATTTTATACTGTAGCAGCAGTGGAACAAAGAGCACTTAAAATAAACCAAAACTATTAAAGAAACAAAAAACTGGAACTGACAACAGACTTACTCAACCAGGCCACAGCACTAGTTAAACACAGATTTTGCAGACCTAGTTGAAGACAGGCAGACAAAAAATGATAAAGTAATACACTCATACAAAATCAAGAATAATTACGGTCTTCCAGTTCAATTCTTCAGAATGTCTTTTGATAATGTGTGTGTGTTTGGTTGTGTGTGTGTGACACCCTCCCCCTTTCACATAGTACATTTTAACTGGGGTAAACTGGAGTTCATCTGTTCTCCAGGATACAATTCCTGCAGAGAGCACTGTGCTAAATCTCTCCATGTCGGAATGGTCACAAGATTACTGTGGGGAACAGGATTACACTATATATATATATAAAAAAAAAAAAGTAATTAAAATGCTGTCTCTGGCCCCAATTTAAATAATCTTATATAGATGATGACTTTCATATAATCCAAGTAAATGATTATGTTATTTTTAATTTATTTTTTTAAATTTATTTTCTTTAGGACCAGCAAAGTAAGCATGAGGGTTCACATCATACAAACTACCTGCAAAAGCTTGCAAAAAGAAGGGTTCTCCATTTAAGTCTAATACTAAACAACACCCACATATAATAATATTGTAATGATAAATTTTTTTTTACCCATATGTTAGATTTATTATATATTTCCTAAAATGGGCAACTGTCTGTTATTCCCCATACCCTGCTTTGGTCACTTAAAGCATTTTTTTTCATGTATTTTCATTTTCCCGCTCTTTTAAAACGTTATCGAAGAATTACTTTCTTTAGTTAGATCAAGCTCTGCAACTGCTTGTCAAAGCAGTGTAATTTGGAACAGTATGATTCACCCAATCATTCTGTCATTGGATTTGAATGAATAAGGGCTCAATTCTACAATGAGAGCCAGTAAGAAAAATATTCACTCAGGACCACTGAATATGTAATGCTAGATATCTCAACGCTTGTTGTATAAATAATAATAATAATAATAATAATAATAATAATAATAATAATAATAATAATAATAATAATACATTTATCCAGAGCTTTTCTCAGACCCAAAGCACTGTACAAGAACAACAATATAAAGGTACAGTACTGTGGAAGGGGTGTGGGTAATTCACTGACCAGGAGACAGACAGGTGTATTTGGAAACACCACACAGGTGCCCAGTTTTATTTTAGACCGGTTCTTATTTCTCTCCGGCAGAGGGCACTGTTGACCGTGGGCTGCCTATCAACGATGATAGACAGCACCACGGAAATACCACAGCTGGTACACGAACAGCAAATGCACTCGCAGGTGCTCAAAGAAATAATAATGAAAACAGAAGGCGAAAAGAACAAGGGAAAATAAAACAGTAATAAAACTACAAATAAAAGGTGCTGCACTCGGCAGCGTTATCCCGGTCTCCACTACCCGCACGACCCGGATCACCGTCCTACTCTGTCGGCTATCTAGCCTGCTCTTTTACAATACGCCGGGGTCTGCCCAAGGGTTCCCCGCTCTCTCTCTTTCTCGCTGTGAATTTCTTTTCTCCCGGCTGATTCCCGGTCCTGAATCAAAGCTTCCGCACTCTTGGTGCGTCTAAGTGGGCAGACCTGAGGAAACAACAGAGCGTTATTTTATAGGACCAACAATCACCCAAGACCCGCCTCCCAGCCATTCAGAGAGGGGGAAAGTCCACACACACCCTTTCCCACCTCCCCGTGTCACTGCCATGACTCACAGGCGGCTGTTGGGCGACTGCCGCCCTCTTCCTGCAGCCCGTGAACACGCCAGCAGAGTCAGCACAGATCTCTCCCTGCTACATATCCTGCCCCTCAGAATGACACCACCGGTTCATTCGAAAATCTTACACCCCCATGCCTTCCCGAGAGAAAAAGTCTGCGTTTTGATGCAGCTTTCCTGCTCGGTGGACTACCCTGAAGGCATAGGGCTGCAAGGCCAAGTACCACCATGTGATTCTGGCGTTGCTATCTTTCATCCGGTGAAGCCATGCTAAGGGGGCATGATCTGTAACCAGGGTGAAGTGTCGCCCCAGGAGGTAGTACCGGAGTGACTCGACTGCCCATTTTACCGCGAGACACTCCTTCTCGATGGTGCTATAATTTTTCTCGCGGGGAAGGAGCTTCCTGCTGATATACAGGACCGGGTGCTCGCTTCCCCGAACCTCCTGAGACAACACTGCCCCGAGACCTGTCTCTGACGCATCCGTCTGCAGGGTGAACCTCTTACCAAAATCTGGGCTGCATAGCACTGGCTTACTACACAGCCTCCGCTTCAAGGCGAGAAAGGCCCTCTGGCACGACTCCGTCCACTGAACCGTATTTGGGGCAGCCTTCCGGGTGAGGTCTGTCAAGGGAGCAGCGAGCGTAGCGAAACTCGGGATGAACTTTCTGTAATAGCCCGCTAGTCCCAAGAAAGAGCGCACCTGGGTTTTGGTTGTAGGAACCGGCCAGTCAGCCAAGGCTTTCACCTTAGCAACTAGCGGTCTGATCTGGCCGCCCCCTACTCGATACCCCAAATACTCCGACTCACTCTTCCCAATGGCACACTTCTTTGGGTTAGCAGTGAGCCCCGCCTCCCGCAAGGATTGCAGCACCGCCGCTACCTTACACAGATGACTCGGCCAATCCTCACTGTGGATAACCACGTCATCTATGTAAGCAGCGGCGTACTGCTGATGGGGCCGCAAGATGCGATCCATCATCCGCTGGAAAGTGGCGGGGGCTCCGTGCAACCCAAAGGGCATGGTCCTGAATTGGTATAACCCGAAGGGAGTCGAAAACGCCGTCCTCTCTCTAGATTCCGGAGTCAGGGGTATCTGCCAGTACCCCTTCGTTAAATCCAGTGTCGTCATAAAATGAGCCGTGCCTAGACGCTCCAGCAACTCATCTACTCGGGGCATCGGATAAGCGTCAAATTTCGATTTCTCATTGATTCGTCTGAAATCAATGCAAAATCGAGTTGACCCGTCTGGCTTATCAACTAAAACGATTGGACTGTTCCAGTCACTTTGGGACTCTTCTATTACCCCCAGTCTCAGCATTTCGTCAATTTCCGCTTTTATTACCTGTCTTTTACGCTCAGGTATACTGTACGGCCTCTGGCGAACTAGCGCCCCCGGCTCAATATCAATGTGATGATGGGCTACTTGAGTCTGCCCCGGGACAGAAGAGAACATGTCAGGAAACTCCGCCACCAGACCGTATTCCTGACATTTCTGCGTTGGTGTCAGATTCTCAGCAATCTGTACCGATCCTTTTCTTGCCAACACAGAAAGATCAGGTCCCAGGTCCGTGACGTCATCTGCATGCGCCACTAACAACGCCTCTGGTTGTAACCAAGGCTTTAAGAGATTGATATGATAAATGTGTTTCTCTGTCCGTCGCTCCGGCTGGCAGATCTCATAGTCCACCTTCCCAACCTGGCGTGTAACCTCAAAGGGTCCTTGCCACTTAGCCAAGAGTTTTGACTCAGAACTGGGTAATAACAGAAGTACCTTATCCCCCGGCTGAAATGTGCGCAACCGGGCTCCTCGGTTATATTGTGTCTCGTGTCTGTGCTGCGCCTGCTGCAAATTGTCATGCGCCCATTTTCCAACAGACTCAAGACGTTTGCGCAGGTCCAACACATACCGGACGGTATTGGTCGAATTGTCCTGCTGCTCCTCCCACATCTCTCTGACCAGGTCGAGCACGCCCCGGGGTCTCCGCCCATACAGCAGCTCGAATGGTGAAAACCCCGTAGAAACCTGGGGAACCTCACTGATCGCAAAGAGAAGAGGAGGAATCAGCTGGTCCCAGTAACGCACATCACTACGAATAAATCTGCGCAACATGTTCTTAAGGGTCTTATTAAAGCGTTCCACCAAACTGTCGGTCTGAGGATGAAACACCGAGGTCCTAATGGTCTTAATTCCCAAAAGCTTACATGTTCCGCAGATTAGCCGGGACATAAAATTGGTGCCTTGATCGGTTAGTATCTCCTTGGGAATCCCCACCCGGGAGAAAACCTTCACAAGCTCGTTGGCAACAGACTTAGCAGACATAGATCGGAGGGGAATTGCCTCTGGATAACGCGTAGCGTAATCCAGAATGACAAGTAGGTGGGTGTATCCTGCCGCACTCCTTTCTAGTGGCCCAACTATGTCCATCCCAATACGCTCAAACGGAGCTTCCACTAGGGTCAAAGGCACCAGAGGGGCTCGTGGAACGGCTCTAGGGCTGGCCTTCTGACATTCCCCACAACGCTCACAAAACCGCTTAACATCGCCATCCAGCCCCAGCCAGAAGAACCGTGACACAAGCCTTGCTTTAGTTTTATCCCTTCCCAAATGACCAGACAGGGGAATAGCGTGAGCCAGCTGCAACAAATCCTCCTTAAAGGGCTGAGGAATGAGCAACTGATGACGCACTTCACCGGTCTGGGGTAATTTATCAACACGGTACAGTAGGTCTCGATCAATTTCAAAGTGTGGGTACGTGGCGGCACGTCTGGGCTCGACCACCCGACCATTAACCACCGCCACTTGGTCAAAGAGCCTGCCCAGCACGTCGTCACGCCCTTGCTCGAGTCGAAAGTCACGGGAGCGAGCTAAAAAATCAGCTCCCATGGCTTCCAACTCGGGGTCAGGTCGGTCCCGAGCAGAGGCAGCCGAGCCAGACCCCTGCGCTGGCTCCGCAACCTCCCCCCCGGACTCTTCACCAACCGCCCCCACCTGAAACTAGAGACTGACCACACCCTGAGTCCAGGAGAGCCTGGGTTTTTGTACCATCCACTGTCACAGGAATAACAGAACCCGTGTGGTGAAGCGACTGAGGTAATTGAACGTGCCTACCTGGTCGGCTGAGGTCACACTCCATCACGGGGCAGTCCCGGGAGAGGTGGCCCACCTCCCTGCACGTCCAACACCTCGGTGGGCTGGTTTCTCTCCCCGAAGTTTTGGAAAGAGGGGAAAACACTAGAGCCATAAAAGGGCCCCGCCGATAAGGCGTCCGCGCGAGACCCCGGTCCGACACTGCAGCAGCCCGATGGTATCCCCACCCTGCCCCAGTACCCAGGCCGGGAGCTCCCGCCGACACCCCCCGACCAAATCCTGGACTACCCCTTCCCCCCAGTCCCTTCGCCCTTTCCGGGGCCAGTTGAGGGGACGATCCAGTAGCCACTCCTCCCGGGCAGTTTCGCAGGCGTTGGCTCCGCTGCCTGGTACTGCTCGGCAAGTTCGACCGCCCGGTCCAGCGTGTCCGGAGCCTGCCGCTGGACCCACAGCCGAGGTCCCGAGGCTAGACACTCCAGGAAGCGCTCCACCACGATCATTTCCACCACCCTGGCTTTGGTGTTTAGATCAGGATTCAACCAACCCAGGGAGTAATCCTTCAGCCGGTGGGCGATGGTTCGTGGGTGCTCCACTGCCGCAAATTGCTCCTCCCGGAATTTCTTCCGGTAGCCCTCCGGTGTGGCCCCCACACGATTTAGGATGACTGCCTTCAGCCGGGGGTAATCCAACATGTGCTCCGGGGACAGCGTCCTTGCAGCTGCTTGAGCCTCCCCGGTGAGTTGGGGCAACACATAGCTAGCCCACTGGGCTTGGGGCCATCTGGCCGAGATCGCCATAGCCTCGAACACCTCCAAGTAGGCGTCCGGTCGATCCTCGGCCTTCATTTTGGTGGGTCTCTGGATGGAGTGGTCTGGAGCTGTGGGTCTAGCCGCCCCCTGTACTGCCGCGGTGAGCGTCTGGTGCAGGAGGTCCATCATTGCGGCAAACTGAGTCGCATCCATCGCTAGTCTGCTCCTTCTATAGTTGCACTGCTTGGGGCAGTGCCAGTGAATCCCACTCTAACACCACGTGTGGAAGGGGTGTGGGTAATTCACTGACCAGGAGATAGACAGGTGTATTTGGAAACACCACACAGGTGCCCAGTTTTATTTTAGACCGGTTCTTATTTCTCTCCGGCAGAGGGCACTGTTGACCGTGGGCTGCCTATCAACGATGATAGACAGCACCACGGAAATACCACAGCTGGTACACGAACAGCAAATGCACTCGCAGGTGCTCAAAGAAATAATAATGAAAACAGAAGGCGAAAAGAACAAGGCAAAATAAAACAGTAATAAAACTACAAATAAAAGGTGCTGCACTCGGCAGCGTTATCCCGGTCGCCGCTACCCGCACGACCCGGATCACCGTCCTACTCTGTCAGCTATCTAGCCTGCTCTTTTACAATACGCTGGGGTCTGCCCAAGGGTTCCCCGCTCTCTCTCTTTCTCGCGGCTGATTCCCGGTCCTGAATCAAAGCTTCCGCACTCTTGGTGCGTCTAAGTGGGCAGACCTGAGGAAACAACAGAGCGTTACTTTATAGGACCAACAATCACCCAAGACCCGCCTCCCAGCCATTCAGAGAGGGGGAAAGTCCACACACACCCTTTCCCACCTCCCCGTGTCACTGCCATGACTCACAGGTGGCTGTTGGGCGACTGCCGCCCTCTTCCTGCAGCCCGTGAACACGCCAGCAGAGTCAGCACAGATCTCTCCCTGCTACAAGTACATATAAAATATCAGTTCAATAAAAACAAATCAAAAATTAAAATAAATCAGCAAAAGCTATCTTAAAAATGTGTGTCTAAGCGAGATTAAAAAATATCCACAGACTCGGAATCGCGAGTAGATTTGGGCAGCATGCTCTATAATCGTGGGATGGCACTATAAAAAGCTCGGTCTTCCATAGTACGTTGCCTAGTCCTAGGCTGAATAAGACACTCTGTATCCATGGATCTTAAATTGTGCACTAGAATGTACTGTTGCAATAGATCTCTCAAATGAACAGGAGCAGCACCATTTAACGCCTTATAGGTAAGGAGCAGAATTTTGTAGTCAACCCGATACCTCACAGGGAGCCAGTGCAGTTTATACAGTACAGGTGTTATGTGCTCACAAGAAGAGTTAGGAGTTAAAACCCATGCTGCATAATTCTCCACATACTGAAGCCTATTTAGTACTTCAACAGTAACCCCAGTCAAATGGGCATTGCAGAAGTCCAGTCTTGAGGAGATGAATGCATGAATTAATTTCTCAGCAGAAGATGAGGACAAAAATGATCTTAACCTGGCAATGTTATGCAGATGAAAGAATAACACTTTAGTTATATTTCTAACAACAGCTTCAAAGGATAAGTGGAATAAAAAATGACACCCATTTTTGAACTTGAGGTGAAGCTTTATGTCAATGCCTTCCACAGCCAAACTAAAATCAAATATATTTATATACAGCCCAAGTAAATACCATCACCTTGTGATATGATTAGATGTGTGAGCATCTCATGGTCAATACATTACCTACCTGTTTTTGTGCCTCATTGCTTACTCTACACCAGTGGTTCTCAAACTTTTTTGTTCGGGGACTATCTGAATTTATTTATTTTTTTTATTATTTTAATCTAGGTGGACCACATAATAAACAGTGAAACACTGAAAAATATGGACCTAAAAAATCACTATAATACAAGAATAACTGTAGACTTACCTTTCTTTGTTTTAGTGCCATGGGTGGACATGTTTCTGTGAGCAGTTATTTTAAAATTGTAGTTTTAAAGAATGGTTCTAGTTTGCTTTTCATTAACACAAATTTACAGAGTGAAAAACAAAAAACAAAAAACAGATTACAGCAGAATGTGTGAAGTTACATCCATGACGTACCAGCACAGTTGGAGCTACGAATCTCCAGCTATAATCTTTATTTATAAAACTGAATGTTTGGATGCTGCATGCTGATTGGCAGTTGAGGATTTTTTACCCTGCAGTTAAATAGTACAACGCAGGGCTGAACTTATTTTTGCCGAGCACAGCTCAATTAATACATTATTAACACACAACATATTAAACACATTGTTGTGAGAGGTCTTTTAAAGTTTGTTTTTTCTGTTTTTTTTTTTTTTTTAAATGAGTGACATTCGTCACATTTGATCTTTTCGGAGGCATGACAGTGTACAAGCGCATAGAATTACAAGAAGCAAAACCTCTGTTGGGGGGGGGGGGGGGGGCAAAAAACAAAAAACAAAGATCTAACAAGTCAACAACTTAATGAAATCAAAGTAAAAAATGCTTGGGCAGCTGGTGTTTTTATTGATTTGATTGGGCAGCTGTGTTTTGGGAAAAGATGAAAATATACTAAGAAGTAACATACTGTCTGGATTTCATATCTGTAGCTGAAAACATCAGTTTGAGCTGTGCTTTGAGACCGCCTCTTCCAGGTGTGTGTACGAGCCAGCAGGGGAGGGAGTGGGAACTCACAAAGCAAAACAACAACTACACTGAGAATTTGTATCACTGGTTTAGTAATACTCAACCTTCTTGAATACATACACAAAAAATCTGTTTTTAAACCTGTAATAGACACAGCATTTCGAAGCCTTTTTATCTAAAACGTAACTGAAAACAAAGCAGACTAAGCAAAGTATACTTATAACACCTTGGGCTTTAACCGAGGCCAGTTCCCCAACCTGACACTCATTTTCTAAATACCACACTGAAACTGGCTCTTTTTAGTAGAACCTTAAAACCTCTAAGGGACTGTGTGTGAATTGGGATTTAAGGACAAAGGCAAGGCATAATTAGGTTTGGGTCTGGACTGAAGCTGTACAGCTCACAAACTAAATAGAAAGGGCTGACTAGCAGACACAGAAGCAAAACTTAAGAAAGGAAAATTAAACTGGACAAATTAAAAAAATTTCAATTTTTCATTTTTTCAGTAGACCTCCTCTGATTTTGATAAACCTTTGCACATATTTTCTTTAGGAGAAATGGGTACACTGTGAATTGTAAGCTTGAGTGACCTTCCATTCATGATACAGGTCATCAAAGCCTGACCTGATTTGGACACCCACCCTACCTTTACATGGTCATAACTTCCTCCATGATTGACATAAAAAGCTGGTGTTAGCTTCATTTAAAAGCTCTCAAATACAGCTTACATTTTTTTAGACTCGGGTTTTTGTCAGTTTTTAACAGATTATAGCCTAGACCCTTATCTACATTTCCTGTAAATTTCATTTTGTGCCTGCCATTGGGTGAGGCACAGCACAGAGTTGAATGCAGAGTGTCAGGTGAATCTTCTAAGTGAAGCAATTATACACCTAATAAAACTAAACTATTTATTTGCAACAGAGTATACTCTCCTCTCCTGTTAAATTGAAGCTGCAGGGAACTGGTGCAGCTTTAACAGCTATTACTATATTGATGAATTAACCAAGGTGCCCTATTTACACAATTGGCTAAAACAAACAAATAGAGGAATTAAATATAAATCAATACTGAATTGTGCATGTTTAATTTTGTCCCCACCAGTGGTATTTCTGTCAGTGCATGTTTGGTATTTTAAGTGATGCTTCTCCAGGAGCTGTAATTACCACTGTTCAAATCCAATGAATCACTGAGCCTGGAAAAGAAAACGCATTGTTAGAAGTGGTGGAAATGTCGATATTTCATTTTCAATTCTCTGTCCTTATATTTCTGCATGCAACACAATTTACCACTCACCTATGCTTAAGTAGCCCTTTTCCTTCGTAGCCACTCTGTCAAGGCTTTTGATGCTTTGGCCATCTCCTTGTCTCTCAGGGTGTATGTCCTTCCTGTTGTTGGCTACACTGATGTCAGCACATCCCCCATGTCTACAACAAACTGATCTGGACGGTGTGAAAAACACAATGATCGTGCTGGTCCATTTGGGTGCAGGAAGTTAATTTCAGCCTCCTGTTTCTTCTGATCAGCAGACACCACCAGCCTGAGCCAACAGTGACAATCATACTGAACATTAACATATCATTTCACTTGGTCAAGTGGTAGGACATCCTCTTGACTGCAATTGATTATTCTCTTTGTCTTGTTGACTGGGAAAACTCTCATACAAGGACTTTTGCTTTGGTAACTGGTTGAAAGAAGCAGACAAGCCATGTGCCAGGTACAGTTCTTACCTCGAGGATTCGTTGCGCCAGCAAATCTTGCTCAGCTTGCCATTGTGCTATCGTGAAGTATTCTACTTCAGGAGCAGGAATGTTGTCTTTTGCAAACCTGTACAATTGGTGTGGAGTCTGGATCTGGCCATGGTTTATGAACACTGCAAACTGGCTTTTGTTGCAATTCGTTTAACGGTTCCTCCTACACAATCACAGGGTCCTTTGCCACGAGATGTTGCAAAGAGGTTCCACTCTGCTTCCACTTCAAAATCTTCCATGTGCTGGCAAATGTTGAGGACATTTTTTCAGTTCTTATATTACCCTGCACACCCGTCAGAGAAGTAATAGCTTTTTCTTGGGTGCCTCCCAAATTTGTTCTCCAAGAATCTGTAAAGATGCTTTTGAAAGAGATAAATAGTGACAGTTATGAATCATGCATTCTGATATTGCAACATATGAAATATGCTGAGAATTCCCATCTTTGTCTCGCCAAAAGCAAACAAAAGAATGTATGGTTGCCTGAGTGTTGTTCCAATGGTGTGACTGTGCTTCATCTTGCATGATGAAAGTGAAGTTTTCTGCAAAATCACGCACAACTAGGAATTCATTTTCTTGCAGGAGTTCAACCCTCAGCTGTTGATAATATGCACTCTGCATCTTTGCGATGAAATCATGTTGACAAAGACATTGGAGATGCTTGTGAAAGACTCTGAACTGATCAACAGGTTATTTGATTGTCTGAAGGGTGGATCTGCAAGTTGTTCCACTTCCGATACTCTACTGCGTCCACCAGGCTATCTTGAAAGAGCATTTCTAGATGACTCTTGAAATCTTCAAGTGGTGGACAATTTTCACACTTTCCTAAATGACCATTGACGTTAGGTGGGACACACGAGAGAAGATAAGCTATGCCGATAGTGATTCAAAGGCACTTCTGTACTGGCACTTAGTTGTGGAAGCTTAGAACAAATGAACATCAGCTTTACATTCTGGTGTGTTGTGCAGACACTAACAGCATGTGTACCACTACTGCCTGCCAATACACACTCCTTTGGTTTCAGCTCTGCAAATTTGGAGACGCCAATCTTAAATGTCAGGATGCTGTAATTTGGAGAAACAACAGGCCTCTGAAAGACTGCAGAGAACAATCCATTTTTGTTGGTGCTCCCTCCTTCTCGATTTTATTGTAAACAGAAACAAAATCTTTATTTTCCATCCATACGTCAACTAACATCTTCCTTCTTGTAGAACAATTTTACCATCTGAGCAATCTCCTCTGTTAGTATTCTCCCCCCCAGTTTCTGGATTTGGATCCGAGAGGCATCTCTTTTCTTCCTGTAAAGCCTTGGCTGACCTGGACATTTGGTAGGTAGCACCAAATTCAGCAGCAGTCCTCCGTATAGACATTGGGACAGCTTTCAAAATATGAACATGCTGACTTGGAAAGATATTTGAATTACATTTTTCCTTCAGATGGGTCATCATCTCCTCATATGCCGATCTTCCTCTTCTGTTTGTGGGAAAACCTTTCTTAGCTTTCTCTTCATTGCTTCTCTGACCTCCTTTACCTTCTGAGCTGCATATACCTTTCGTGACAATTTCCTTCTCTTCATTGGAGATTCTTGTATTGCCTCTAAGGCGTTGTTTATTTATGAAATCTCATGTTCCTTTTCGGCTTCTAAAATTTAGTCTCTTTCAGGTTGTTTGTCTTGAACAACACGAGGGCTGGATTCTCTGGAACTAGAATCCTTGGGGTCACTTTGTGTTGAAGATGATGTTTGGTTTTGGTTAGACAGACAATGGGTTAGCAACTTCATACAAGGGTAACATAACTTCTCGCCATACATAAAGTTCAGCTTCTGATGGTCCTTGATGTGCTTCTTTGTTAAGGCGCGGCACACTCCACAATGCTTTGCAAATGGGTCACAGCATGTTTTAATGTCTTTAATGTCAAGAAAGCCATTGGAAATACTGGCCATTTATGCAACAAATTGTCTTCAATATCAAATAGACTACAAAACTGCGAGAATTTTAGCTACAAGCATTTCATGTCAAGAATGTTACTGATAAGTATAATATATAAATGTTTTCTGGACGAATACCAGGTTTAAGGACACACCTTAGTTAAGTTTTACTGTTGGGTTTTCTTGTTTTTCACTTTATAAAGGGCACATTTCAGTACTGATCTGTATTTAATTCACCTGTGCTACCCTTTAGTTACGTGTGTTAATAGGCCAAATTGGTTAATGAATTAACATAAATCTGTTACAGCTGCACCAGTTCACTGTAGCTTCAATTTAACAGGTGCATATACTCAATTACAACTAAATGTTTTTGTTTAATTGTATTGTGTGTAATCACTTCACCTAGAAGATTCACCTGACACTGCATTCAACTCTGTGCTGTGCACAAAATGAAACTTGCAGGAAATACGAGATAAGGGCCTAGGCTACAATCTATCAAAAACTGACAAAAATCCAAGGTTACGACCTGGATGAGGTATAATGGTCACAGAATCACAAAACTTTTTTTTTTTATCTTACACTTCACAGAACCGTCCATAGAATGATCAGATTATGCTATTCGAGAGCTTCAAAACAACACCAAAACTACCTGTTTGTGTCAATTATGGAGGAAGTTATGACCCTGGAAAGGTTGGATGGGGGGTCCAAAATGGGTCAAATTTGATGAGCTGCATTTCACAAACGAGATGTCACTCAGGCCTAAAACTTACACTGTAACCACTTCTCCCAAAGGCAAACATGAACATTTTTTTTTTTTTTATCACAAATCAGAGTTCAATGTTTCTTCGTGACTGATTTCATATGGAATGACCCAGAATTAATTTAGAGGGCATGGTATTTTTCTGCTCAGATCCTGCACTTGAAAAAGGGAAATTAAAAGGTGATGAAGCACTGTTTGATTATTGATTGGCGCTCCAGGCCATTTTTATTTATGAGATTTCTATTATAAAAGAGAAGCTTGAGTTCGATGATTCGGAAGTAAAAGTTGAATTTCGAGTAATTACTTTCCTCAACACTGGCTAGCTGGCATCTACAACTGACTTGTGCCATATTTAAAGCATTTAATTTCCTGTCCTCAAGGTCAGCTCCAGCATCTGCCTCTCACTTCTTAACCACAGGAATGAGTGTGACACAGACAGGCACTGGTTACGAGGGGCCCACTTCATAAGTCTTGCGATTGTGTTGTGGTTGCGAGGACGCTGCGGTCCATAAAGCACTTCGCAAGTGCCGTTGCTTGCAATCTCTTTTTTGCTATCTGCACTCAAAAAATTAGTAACTGAATAAATGAAAAAAGTGAAAAACAGGCAGAAATAGGGCTGAGTGTAAAGAGTTAAAAAAAAAAAAAAGAAGAAGAAATGGAGCGCTGGTTAAAAAGAAAAGCACCTTTTTCTTCTGCTGCAGCAAAAACTTCACGTCAGGCAATGGCAAAAGCAATGGAGAGTGCTGTGTCTCACAGTGATGAACAGCTGCTAGGTCTCCTGAAAGCAGCTTATTTTAAAGCAACACCAGTGTGAATGATGCAAAAGTGCCTTTTTTTGCCATTTCCCTGCTAAAATTTAGGAATCCCCCCACTGGCTGCAGCATAAGGGGGAAATTCATGCACTGGTCTATACTACAGACGATCGCTTAATGATATTAGGTCTATACACTTTAAAAGGTACAGTTATCGACACATAATGAAATAGGCCTACTTCTGTGTATGTACCATGAAAAATAATATTGCAGTATCATACTTGTGTGCTTTCACCTGTTTAGAAAATGCAGTAGTAAAATGAACAAAAAAAATCCCACTTTTTCAAAATGCTAACCCTAAATGTAGCCTGTAACAGACCTAATGATACAGTAATGCAGACATAATGGGATTTATAGCAGGTGTTGTATGCATTGAAGTACTTTGATAAAAGCGCTATATAAAAACTAATAAATACATAAATCTGTGTTGTAATTTATATATGTATGATCTGCACTTTAAAATATATTTCTAATAAGACGTGTTATGAACAGTTTAAACCACTTATTTTGGGTAGCAAGTTGCTTTTTTAAAATATTGTTTGTGCTACAAATGGACTGATTATGAATTGTATATATCTGTGTTCTTATTTATATCAGTTGTAACCTTGCCACTTCAAATTCATTCCACTGCAGACATGTCCTAAAGGTCAATTAAATAAGGACAAGTCTGGCTGAATCAAAGTCATGCAATGTATAACATGCTCTGCACAATTATTACCTTCTTTTATATATATATATATATATATATATATATATATATATATATATATATATATATATATATATATATATATTGTAAGGTACCAGGGAGGGGGTTAAAATCCTTCCCTGCTAAAAACCTTGTGAGAATGCACATTTGGGTGTTATTGGGTTTAATGGTGTAATTGTTTTAATGATTTAGTTAATCCTCAGCACCTGGTCGTAATTATAAATTAGAGACAGGTGCAGGGTATTTAGGGGGAGGCAGCCAGACTGATCGGGGCGGCTGAGTGAAGAGCCCGACTGCGTGTGTGTCCAGTCGTATTGAAGAGAGTGCTGAGAGAAGCCCGTTTTGGTGTTTGTCAGGTAAACGGCTTAGCCGTCCTGTGGTTTAGTGAGGAACCAGTCTATGTTTAGTCAGAGCTCCAAGAGGGAGCTAGGCGGTTGTTTTGTTTTCATTTCTGTGTTTATTAAAAAGTGCGCGTCAGCGTCGTAAAAAATCAATTTTTGTGTCCTGGGTCTATCTTAAAGGGGCAACGAACTCCGTGAGTGCGAGGATCGTTTTTTACATATGGTACCAGAAGTGTGTGTGGGCGGCCCTATGACCCAGTAAAAATGGAAAGCTTAAAGGAATTGATCACTATGATCAAAAGAAACACGGCTGCTCAGATTGAGCAGAATAAGAGATGGAGATTGGAACTTGGATTGCCAGAGCCAGAGCCGACGGAGCTGGATCTGCTGCTCCAAAAATGCAGGAGACAAGGCCGCCGCTCCCAGAGCCCAGCCGCCGCTCCCAGAGCCCAGAGAAGAGGAGCCGCCGCTCCCAGAGCCCAGAGAAGAGGAGCCGCAGCTCCCAGAGCCCAGAGAAGAGGAGCCGCCGCTCCCAGAGCCCAGAGAGGGAGAAGCGATGAACAAAGAGGAGGTGAGGTGCCCACCTCCATCACCCCAGCGAACCAGTCCGGCACTGCCAGTTGCGGTCCCTTGCCCCTTGCTCCTGGACACCCTGCCGGTCTTCCTAGACCTTCCTGCGCTGGACCTGGAGCCCAGGAGTCTGCAACATTGGCCACAGCTTTTCCTCTGGTTCCCTGCTCCGCTCTTCCCGAGCACCCAGACGTCGCTGGGCTGCTGCCAGACGTCGCTGTTGCTCCCCCTGTTCGCTGCTTCGCTCCCCCTGGGTGATCGGACATCGCTGCGCCGGTCCCCAGTGGAAGATCTCTGTCCACTGCTGCATCCTCCTGTTCCCCGGTCGTCACTTCGGTCGGCCCTGTCATCCCGGTGGGGTCCCTTGTCGCTGGTTCAGGGTCCCTTCCCGGAAGTGCCGGAAGGTTCGACCCACCCTCAACTCCGCCCGTGGAAGAGGGCGGAAATGGACATTTCGGGACTTGAGTGTGGGTGGTTGTGTTTTAGGGGAGGGGGTGGCCTTGGTATGGCCGATCAGTGTTTCACACTTGAGGGGGAGGATGTGTAAGGTACCAGGGAGGGGGTTAAAATCCTTCCCTGCTAAAAACCTTGTGAGAATGCACATTTGGGTGTTATTGGGTTTAATGGTGTAATTGTTTTAATGATTTAGTTAATCCTCGGCACCTGGTCGTAATTATAAATTAGAGACAGGTGCAGGGTATTTAGGGGGAGGCAGCCAGACTGATCGGGGCGGCTGAGTGAAGAGCCCGACTGCGTGTGTGTCCAGTCGTATTGAAGAGAGTGCTGAGAGAAGCCCGTTTTGGTGTTTGTCAGGTAAACGGCTTAGCCGTCCTGTGGTTTAGTGAGGAACCAGTCTGTTTAGTCAGAGCTCCAAGAGGGAGCTAGGCGGTTGTTTTGTTTTCATTTCTGCGTTTATTAAAAAGTGCGCGTCAGCGCCGTAAAAAATCAATTTTTGTGTCCTGGGTCTATCTTAAAGGGGCAACGAACTCCGTGAGTGCGAGGATCGTTTTTTACAATATATACAGCTTGTTGAATAGTTACTTCTTCAAAATATAGGTTGTTAGAAATGCATTAATTATTTGATATGTTTTTTTAATAACATAAATTATTCCTGAATACTAATATTTTCCTACTTTCAATTTACAAAAACACTCTGGGGTAGCCAAGCAATTGCAATCCATTCCACTGCAGGACTTTGTTTCAGCCTGCCCTGCCATTTAAATAAGGAATGTTAACTGGAACCTTAACCTTTTTTAATGTATTTATTTGTTTATTTATGTATTTATTTTATTTAGTTTAACCAAAAAAAATAAAAATCTAAGGAAATTAATTGCAAAAACTGTGTTAAAGTAACGTTGATGATACTCAAGCAAAACCTTCAATAGTGAGGAAATTGTGAGTTAAGGTTGACACACAACCTTAACTCTGCATCATTATGTGTATATGACATTATTATCAAATTATTATGGATGAAAGGTGAAAAAGAGAAATAAATATCAACTGTGGAACATGATTTAAAAATAAACATTACAAAGTTATTAAATCCATAAACAAAACAGCAAATGGTATGATCTCAACAAATGTATTTATATAATTAGCATACCAAATCTACTGCCATTACTGTTCCACCAATTACTACTGGACATAAAAGAAACAACGTCCCAGTGAATGGAATTATAGCAAAACATTTTCAAACTTTTAACTTTGAAAATACACATTATTTTTAAAGATTAGCAAAGATAAAATAGTTTTAAAAAATATGATATTATTTAGCCATACAAGTGTATACTGCACTCAGATAAACAAAGAAATAAGCTATTAGATATAACAGACATCTGAATGTAAAAAAAAAAAAAAAAAAAAGATAAATACAATGATATATCATATAAAGTGACTGAAATATTGTATCTTCTGTTACTTATGGGAGACAGAAAATATAAATTAAATGTACATTGTATTTCAACCGTGGTTATATTTCTTCACTGAGTAGTAGCACAAAGATGGAACCTCCCTCACCAATTATTATTATTTTTTCCTATAGCCAGTCTTCAGGAACAAATGTCATGTGATTAATTATGTGATGTCATACATATGCAAAATGGTGCAGAGTTAAGGTTGCGTGTCACCATTTTTTATGTAATGGGCCCCAGAACACCAAGTCAAAACTTTTCTTCAGTGTGTTACATGGTACTTTAACAAACTCCACATCTCCAAGTGAAATAAAAAAAGCCTTGGATATCACTCTTTTAAAAACAGGTATAGCTTTCTTCCATTTCTTACAGTGACGTGCAAGAATTAAAAAAAAAAAATTGTTATAGGTGGACAGGAGTGTCTAGAGAGATGCAAGGTAGAAGTTTTTCCAGTTTTTGATAATGATCGAAAGATTACCTGGCACAGAAGACATAACTTCAAGCAACTGAAAGTGTTTAAGCTGCTTTAGAAAGCAAATTATTTCTTTATCATAGTACACATTTGACTTGAAGGTTCCCTTACCGATTAGTGAAAATTTAAACCTGGACCCACAGCTTTGATGGTTTAGAGATAGGTGATTATAAAATATGCTACTAGGCAGGCTTAACTACTTTAAAATGAAAGAACTGGGCAATGTTTTCAGCTGCAAGGCTTTTAATGGTACATGACAATAGTACTCACTTGACACTTTTTAGACATTAAATTATTTTCTATAGGTAACAAGTGATCTAATTAATCTAGTGAATTACTGATCTATCTGATGTAGTTTAAATGTTTGGTTTTAGGACAGATTTTTAATATCCCTGCGAAAACAAAAAAAAAGTACAAAAAGGCAGGGGAAAGCAGTTAAATTAATCCTAGTTAGTATACAACATATTTAGAAGTTGCCTTTGCTAAAGGGGAGTAGCCCTGCTGTGTCACGACCCACAGACCAAGATTAAGAAAAAGCTATGCCTTAGTAACAACAAAACCTTACAAAAATCAATTCCCTGCTGTTTCCATCCAAATAGTTTCATATAAATGACCCCCCCCCCCCCCCCCCCCCCAACTTCAACCTTTCCTTCTTGCATATGCACCACATGGTGTGAAGACATATGAGCTGGAAGACAATAAAACAACTCCTATTTCCCTACCAAAGTACATTTATAATCCACCCCCACCACCCTCAGATTAGAAGTCATCAGCCAAGCTTGACAAACCCGGGAAAGACCTGGCCTTACCTCTGCAGCTCAGTCAGGCCGCGGCTGGAGACAGGTCCAAGATCATGCCGCAGGAAGTTCTGCTTGAGATTGAGGTGCGTCAGGTCCTGGCTGTAGAAGAGATTAGCAGGTAGATGCTCGAGGCTGCAGCAGGACAGATCCACAGAGCTGATCCGCTGGGACACAATCTGAAACAATCACGGCAAAAGAAACCGAGAAAGAGATTTGGAATGAGTACAGGAGCTTAGACTGGCACATGCATCAGGAGGGTGATGGCGATGTAGCATTATGTGGTGATGAAGAAAGAAACAACAAAACAGTAGCCACTGTATGTGGTGTTTGTTTGAGACAAAGTTAAATGGCACAATGCTTTATGTTGAAAGCTTATTGTTTAGCTTACATGTGTGAAAGAGGTAGCCAGTGCATGTGGAAAGTCGCAATTACAGTGTACCGTGGCTATTGGCAATTGAAAGGTTTTTGGTTTTAACAGTAAAATTCTGAGGATCAACTGTAGCCAGCAAAAGATTGTATTTTTGTATTTATATCACTGTAGTTTAAAGTTGAATGTCACATTAAAAGTTAAATTTAAAGCTGAGTATCGCTTTACAATGAATAAATACTGTAGCTGAATGTGTTTTAATAAATTGTTTTAATAAAGTGGAGTAAATTAGAGGTCTGCTCAGTCCTGAATTTCAAGCCTGACCCAAAACCAACCTGAGCCTGAGCAAGCACATCTTTTTTTGGACCCGTTCCGACCCAATCCGACACAATTACGCGCCTGCAACTAAGGCATGTTCTTGTGTAAAATCTGATGACAATTTGCAGTGTAAACATACTGGTAAATTAATTTATAAATACATACTAATAATAATGAATCATATCTAATTTACTTCGTAATTTACCCACATCTGCAGATAAAGAAAACAAGGGATGGAAACTACAGAGGAACATTATGGCCTACTCACAATTTTTTTTTTTTGCTGTTAAGATCACAAGCTCTAAATTGTCAGTCGAAAAGAAACAAATATGTTGCGGAAGTCCATCTGAAAATAATATGTACTGTACATGCAAACCTCTTACGATTATGTACTGCAATGAAATAGGCTAAACATTCATTAAAAAAAAGAAAAAAAATTAGCTTGCGTTTACAACTCCAGGCAAAGTGTCATTTAAGAAAAGGACAGCGTCGACAGTTGTTGGCTTGAGGGCTGTCCTCTGCAGATCTATAGTCCTTCCACTCACTGCTGCTGCTGCTGCTTGCGGGAATACATAGCACACTACTTGCCAACATTGCTAATTTAGGTACAGATCTTGTGTTCCTTCTACCAGTTCAGCAAATCACGTTCATTTTACCATTACCAGCTTCTGCATTGTATAGTGCTGTACTTCATCACTGGAGCTGCTATTCTCTGCGTGTACATTCTCCCATTCATTAAACCCAAGTCAGCTGGTACATCCTCATCTACTTGGCTTTGCTTTCCGTTTAAGTTTCTGAGTAGTCTGCTTGCTTCAGTGTAAACTTCTTCACGTTCATGGCTAGGCAGCATTCGGAGTTGATTAAATTTGAGCTAGAGAAATATTGTTGTCTCATGTAAGTCGCTTATTTTTTTTTAAACAAGCCATTCACTGTGTCGTTGCCTGACAACTGCTTGCACTGGAGTATCTGAAGGAAGTGGCTGACAACGTCGTCTAAGTTTCTCAAACAATAAAATTACCAAGTTCAGAGTAGGGTACGCATCTCCCTCCAGTTCCCTCTGAGCTTCATAAAATGGTTGTTGAATGAAACTAAAAACTGCAACATATCTGGGGCAATGTTTTCCAATCTGTAGCTCTCTCAGCGATCTTTGAGTTTCTCGTGCAACTCATGATAAATTTCCAGGTTCAGCACTGTGTATCTTACACTGAATTTGAATACAGTGTAAGATACACAGTGCTGAACCTGGTTTCTCCCATCGGTACTAAGGTTTTACACAACTGAGCTGCAATACCAGACTGATAGATGTATTTCACCAAAGACTTGGCATTATTGTTTCTGCAACATCTGGAGCTTCTGAAGCTAACTTGTTTAAATCAAGAGCAGTTCAAAGAACAGTGTTGTACAGGATCTCATTAATCTGAGGAATTAGTTATTTTCTTTTCTGTTCAGCTACATCACGGCACCTCCTTGAGACTGTACTCGGCCGTAGGTAGAGCCATCACTAATCAGTTCTTGTGCCAGAACAATGAACACCTTTCCAGACATGGTTTCGAAAGGATGGATATCCTTGCAACAAAAGCAGACGTATGTCTCTGTAATCTCTGATTTTTTATGTACTGGCGCAGCTTTTTCAGACTGTACAAATGATGTGATGCACGACTAGGCCCAGCTACTGGGCAAATGCATTCAGTCAGTGTGCCGCTGCAGAGATGAATTCTCTGGATTTTCTTTGCTGTCATATTTAAACAACAATTTGCAATATTTACACTGCACATATCTGCTCAGATTTTTGTTTGCACTGAATACAACAACGTTAAAATTCTTTCATACATTAGATTTACCTTTTCCTGTCACGGCACTTTCTACAGCTACACATTCTCCCGTCTATATATATTTTTTAATAGTCTCTGCATCCATACTTGAATAGGCTATGTAGAAAATCTTTCAAAATCCTTATAAGCCGATACGTATAAAGAATCCACCAAAAAATATGCAATAGGGCCTACTTATTTAACTAATGACTTGATACCTCATGGAATGCTTGTACAGACCCAAATGAGAAGTCGGAAGTGGGCTCTCAGAGGCTTGTGCTTAATGATAAAAAAAACAAAACAAACAAAAAAAAAAAAAACAGAATTGTTTTAAAGTAAAAGCTCATTTGCACTCCAATACATAACCCGACCCAACCAAAACCTGTTTGTATTAAAACTACACCTGATCCAAACCCAACACATAGTCAGGTGCTGTCGGGTTCAGGTCTGGTTGCAAGGCACTAGCGTCTATAATATATTTCCAATCATGCTGGATTTAGAGCCTCACACCAAAACTAACAAACAGTCTGCAAAGCACCCACTGTGAAAAGCAGCGACTGCAATGATCATTAGTTCCCAGATTAAAAGATAAAGCGTACTGTCACATGGAATCAACCCACACTGTTAAAAGAATGAAAAAAGCCTTGTTTATGTATTGCTCAGGCACTGAAATTTATTTTTCACAAATCTCAAAAGATCTACTGTTGGCGCACTATGTTTTTTTTTTTTTGTTTTGTTTTGTTTTTAGATAAGCTTATGCTTCTTCCAGTAGAAAATAGTACATTCCTAGTTATTCTAACCAGGCTCTATGCTTTTAGATAAAGGCTTTAATACAGGATTTAAAATCAGAAAACAATATTAGCTCAGACTGCATTACAACTTGTCGCAATCAATACCACTATTGTGCACATAGTTTACCTGCTTCTGTTTCCAATTATTTAAATCGTGTTAATTGTTTTATTTTACCACCAGAAAACATGCAGCAAGAGAAACTGTCCAGCAAAACGATAAAATGAATAGAACCTATAATTTTGAGATGTATCTTTCACACCAAAAGTGGCGTGAGAGCGGAACCAGGGCAACGTGAAATAAATAGGATTGAATCCTGTTTTTTGTGATTTGTCCCGTGTCAACTAGGGCATTGAGCAATCAGAAAACAGCTTCAATGCACGTGGTCCAGCAGGGTGAAGCAGCATCCAGAATGACGGAGGAACACTTGCTGTTGAAAAAATACCCACAGCTTTATGATAATGGTCATCACAATGATAAAGATACAGATTTGAAAAACATGTGTATGGTGTGTGTGGTCATGTCGCTGAGAAAGTAACTCGTCGCCAATTAAAAAATTGCATCGCGTCTGGTGTGTGGAGACCTTAAGAGGCTGAGACTTACCAATTCACTGGCACTTGACTGCGTTTGTTTAAGCCCCATCAAGACAGAAAATTGTAAAAGGATCATTTAATTTTGTTAAAAAATAAATAAAACTTCAGTTCTCAGTAAAACTGAAGGTTCACAATATCTCAAAGTCACTATATAAATACTGTCACATTTCCAATTGAAAATAATTTTGCTTAGGAACATAAAACATGAGTAGAACACTGTTAGAAGGATGATAAGTTGTCATGTGCTAGAATACAGAACACAGAAATGCACTCACATCTCTGCACAAAAGCTTCTATTGATCTTCTGGACTGAGCGATTTGGATTTTTTTTTACTTAAATAAACAAGTTAACAAAGAGAAGCCCCGGTTCCAGATGACATAACAAAGGCAGTGAGAAACTGAAGAACACCCCACAGTCTCGCTATTTAAACTCCTTACTATACAATGGGACTCAAGGCATGCACCCATAGCTCTCACTAAAGTAGCAGCTTAAAACTGAACCAGCTTGAGATACAGTAAAAGCAATTTATTTACAGACCAAGTACACAATTATTGTACATGGATAAGTCAGAAGATACAGTGATAATTCTATAAATCAAGTAATGCTGTTTTTCTTTTATTAAATATGCTTCTTAAAACAGATTTTAAAAAGTAAAATATATTATCACATGAAATATTCCGTTGTTTCGCTACTATGGCAGATATGACTTTTTAACTGGTCCTTTATGTTAAACTACTGAACACCAATTGTGGCAGCTATGGTATATAGAAACGACCAAAATCTGACCAAGATACGAGAACCTCTGAGTAACTCTGCATTCACTACTACCCTAGTTTTAAAATGTAGCTTGTCATGCAGCAAAACAAAATATGAAGCCGTTTCTTGCAGAAATGACCCACTTACCCGTACTGACGAGAAAGAAGTCCACATTTAAAGAATGGAAAAGCTAACCTAAAACATAACGGGCCACTCTGGTCACTACTTACACCACCCTTAGTCTGGCAGGAGAAGGAATGAAACATATTCCTTTACTTCTCAGCTGCGTTTAATTCCTTCTTTAGTACTTCTTGTAATCCATTCAAAGTGTTATTTCCTTTGAATATGAAGTGCTTTAAATCATTTTAGCATTGGGAGTACCTCACAAATGTACAGGGCACATTGGCCACAGTGATGTCAGTAGGTAACTCGCCTAACTTTGCATACTGTAGGCAAGCCTATAGATGCATGTTAATATCACACAAGAACCCTCAATAGATGCAAATTCAAAGCTGGATCTAGTATTAGTAACACGAACAAGTTGATAACACCAGGCATTACAGTAAATCCACTGTTTCGACTGTACATGTAAAAATGTGGCTTGTGTACATACAGGTACCTCCATTTAGTCCTCTTGCCTTTTGAACCAGGGTTCATTACAAAAGAGCTTTTATTGTTTCACTCAATACAAAGTTCTAAAGTATGACACGTATGCTTGGGCACCTCCACTATATAACTTTCTCTTAGGATATAATCCTTTTTAGATTTCTGGGCAAGCACTTAAGACTCAGGAACATCATCAGGAACAAAATTCTGATTAGATTCGTATTGTAGTTATTTTATCTGCTACACGGTGCAAATTCAAAAGGGTCATACATTTGACAGCAATACAGGGCAGACTGTAAACAAAGTCTGCCTTTTGCTATTTTCTTCAGCAGTGCAGTGGATATCCGGTGCAAACCTAAGCTCTTTTTCATTTAACAATGAAGGAGATTAAACTCTTCATAACCCAATAGAGACAACAGTTCTGTGTATAAACACTAAGCACAGACATTCCTGAACAGGGCCATTGAATTGCATTCCATCAAAATGAATCTCTTTCAAAATTCAGAGCGCTTGCCAAAAAACATTAAGAAAAGAAACAGTTACATGTAACCTGAAAGTTTGCACTGTGAAAGTTCTTTCTATTTATAAAAGCACAGCTGTCTCCAGGGGGCGCTTTAATCAAAACTTGAGTACAGCCAATAGCCCCTATAACATCTGGGAATGCTGTAATTGAGTAAACTGTACTCTTAGTTTGTCTGATGCATTCAGCAGTCTTAGGGAGCATCTTAGGACCCGGTTGCATAAAATGATAATGCCGCTAATAGTGTCATCTCAGTTGTTAATGCTGAACTGCGTTTAGTATGGTTGGTCACATCAGGTTTTATTAAGGTACACAGTCCGTGTACTGATTGCTTCTGTAATAGGAATCAATTTAAAAACTCGGCAGGTGAAGGGTGCTTTACAGAACTCAATTGGGATGTTTAAAATAAAATGTATTTATTGCCATTTATTATAAATTATTAATATACATTTTGTAAATGTTTAAACAGGAAGTTTCACATATGAACAGCTAGTTGAATAAATAATAGGCACAAACCGAAGTAAAATAAAATCAAGAAAAAATTATGATACATCAAAGTGTAAGCACGAAACTTCGATATCATAATGAGATTCGTACGTTTGCATATGAAAGTAGTTTGAAACGAACAGTCTTAACTAGACTACCACAGCAGGGATGAAACTGAGTTATAGGAGTGAAAATGACTTTAACCCAGCGCGGGTAGGTCTATGAAGTCAAGATACGAAAGAAAAATCAATGATACACCTAGCCCAATGTGTTAATGTATTTTTTTAGATTATATTTTTTATAAATAAACCAGGACCTTAAAACAAGGAAAAATGGAAAGACCACAATCTAGCTAAACTAAAGGCGCATGGAGTGTACCTGGTGTAAACAGTCTCCCTCGCTAGTACTGTATAACATCCTCCTCTCAGGTATTATTCATTCAAAAGACTTGCAGTTAATGTATAGTATGATTTCCCTAGATGGTGCACAACTACAGCTATCTCTCTATGGCCTTTTGACAAGTGTACTTGACTAAATACCACTTAACACCTGTCTGTTGTGTATTCCTTCAGTCTGCCCTTTAAATTTGCAACGGTTTCCCTTGTCATTCTTCAAACACTTTTCACAGTGCAGAAGACCGAGTCTTATTTTCCGTGTCACCTTCCCTGGCATTTAACATGGCTAAGTTTTGCCTTGTAGGTCTAGCAAGTGACAGTGTGCCTGGCCTCTGTCGCAAACCTCATACACAGCAATTCTAGGCAAGACATGAATACAGAAGCCAGAAGCAGCAGCACACATTACAGAGTGCATTACTCCACATAATGGATAGTCTTCCTCAAACTTGACCTCAATAACTGGAGCCCAGTGCAGTGAATTGTAATGATGCCAAGGCAATGAAAAGTTGCTGGGCAAAATAAGGCCAAAGAATTACAAGACCCCTCCAAGACTGAAATTAATTTCATTCAACAGCATTAAAGCGTTCAAGAGAATAAGTTTCAGCTGACCTAAAGTAAACCCCCCCAAAGATGATTAAGTGGCTTTGGTTGAAATGTGTGCACTGTACAGGCTTCAATAAAGTTGAACCCTGGGAGCTAAGATTATGGGATGTAGTCTTGAGCAGATGGTATCATTAGAAACACCAGAGTGGGGTATTGATTTTGCAGAGAAAGCAGAGTTAACAACAGGCTCACCTTTGAGGCCTGTCGGAGCCAGCGCAGGTACTCTGTGAAGGTATCAAAACAGATGTAGTAGGTATGGCTCTGGGGCCCAGTCGAGCTAAAGGCCAAGCAATGCTGGTGTTTTTTCACTTCTTCCACCTACCGGGAAAAAAAATGTTTTAAAAGAAATGTTTAAAAAAAATCTGAAAATGCACAATGTATTATCATATGAAACCCTCTCATCAAAACATCTAACTTTCTTGGCAGTTACAATTTTGTAACTGGTTCTTTCTATGTTAAATTGCTGAACACTACCTGTGACATCTGTGGTATACAGAAGTGACAAAAAACTGACCAAGAAATCAGAAATTCTAAATAACTCTATGGTCACTACTAACCTATTTTAAAAAATGTAGCTCATCATGCAGCAAGCAAAAAAAAAAAAAATATTAAGCCCTTTCCTGTAGAATAACCCACCTACCTGTTCTGTAAATGAGAAATAAGTCCACATTTAAAAAGATGGAAAAGCTATCACAAAACAGAACAGGCCATTGCAGCCTCTAATAGCACCACCCTTAGTATGGCATGAAAATGAATGAAACATATTTATTTACTTCACAGCTGCGCTGAATTTGTAAATGTTAACATTCTGATCCAGCAGTTGTATGCAGTTGTTCTGCGTTACAGTGAGTTTTACTATAGTCTTATTTGGCTGGGACCCCTGGACAGGTTCCTCCTGGACCATGTAGTTGTCCGACATTGGCTGTGATTTTCATTCCAGCAATTTAACCCCTTGACTGTGAACCGGCAGCTAGTTAAAGTAATGAAAACATTAGGTTATTATCATAACCCAGGCTCCCTGAAATAGAAATGTAACCATTACCAAATAGGTATCTACCTCCTAAAGACCCGAAACCTGAATATACCAAAGCTGCTCAACAAGCCTGTGACGCAGAATTGGCCCGTGCCCGAGGGCACAAAAGGACTGTGCTCACAGATCTCAGCGGCACTTTTCTTTCAAATACTGCTGTAATAATGGATGCAGCGACCTTGAAGGTTAATAGTTACAACTCTATTTCAGGGAACCAGGGTTATGATAATAACCAAACGTTCCCTTTCAAGTACAAAATGTAACCATTAACATAGGGTGAGTGTACTAAAGCCATTGCAAGGGGAAGATTGCAGTTCGACTGGAATGCTACAAGACTAAGCCAATGGCTGCCCTGTGCTTTACAAAACGGAACCCCAGTAACAAGTAGAAAAAGACTGAGGGAGAGTTTTATCTCTGTCAGTGCTGTAAGGGTCGACTGGGAAGCCAGCCATAACACACTAGTTCTAAAACCAGAGTTTTGCAATTCCATGACATGAAGTCTGTAGAACTAGTGAAGGTATGGGGAGTAGTCAACTTCGCTGCATTGCAAATGCCTCAACAGCTGCATCCTGGAATAAAGTCCACTAAGTTGCAATTCCCCTGGGTTAATGGGCAGTGAGCTTTTCTGGAGGGGACAAGCTGGCCAGCTCATAAGCAGTCCTAAACGTGTCTGCTATCCATTTGGACAGCTACTGCTTAAACCAGGCTTGACCATGCGACTTCAACCGATAGCACACACTGCCTCCAATATCAATCTGTCAAGGTAGTACGCCAGGGCTCGCACTGGGCAAACAATATGGAGCTGCTGCTCTGTCAGACTGGAAAGGAGGTGGATGGAAGGCCTCCAATTCCATGAAATGCTGAACATTGAGCCAGGCTCAGCTTCTCCACATCACGCAACCTATATAGGGCATCCATCGAAGAGGAAACAACAGGAACTGTTGCCAGATGATCCCAGGAAGACATGATTTAAAAAAGAAAATCTGGGTGAACTGGGGGGGACATGGGAGAGGTGGTAGGCTCATCGTCGAAAATTGGAATGTTGACGCACCAATTCCATGAGAAAAGTTCCCTGGTGGGAAACAGCTACCCAGAGTTTTCCGGTTTGCTCCGGTCTGCCGATCGCTTGGAACAGCAACTCTTCTTCCTCGGGGGAGACGTAGAACTCTCAGAGCTGCGGGACAAACATTTCTCAAGCGTGCGCTCTGAGATAGATTCACAAAACTCGTTTCAGATCTTTAGGAGGTAAATACCCATACGGTAATGGTGAAATTTCATACTTGAAAGTGAACTGTAAATCATTAGAGAAGTGCATTTAATGACTGAATAGGAATTCACTTTCTCACAAAATAAACAAATACACTGCTGTGCAAAAGTCTTGCAGACATGTTGCACTTTTTACTCTGATCATTATGAGCATCAACAATTTACTCAAAGCCCCCACTAGTGTTTTCTACTATTAAAACAACCTTGACTGGCATAAAGAAGGAAAAACACTGAGTGAAATAGCTTGCATTACTTGATTTCCAAGGTGTGGTATCAGAAGCATAACCAACAAGTACAGAGAAACATCATTGACCAACACAGGACTGGAAGACCCTAAAAGCTGTCTAAAGGAGATGAGCAATACTTGAAGATAATATTCTTAAGGAATCGAAATAACTGGCAGAAGACACAGGTGCTGTTGTCCATCCATCAACAGTTCAAGGCACCTTTGACCATTGTTCTATAGTCCAATTTCTGTGTTCTTGTGCATATTTTAGCCTTTTTGTCTTGTTCCCCTTTCTTAACAGAGGTATTCTTACTGCAACACATCCTTTAAGTCCAGATTTCAAGAGTGACCGTCGTACTGTTGATTCGATGGACAGCGACACCTGTGTCTTCTGCCAGTTCTGTTGCCAATTCAATGCTTGTCTTATTTCTATTCCTTAAGAATATTATCTTCAAGTATTGCTCATCCTTGTTAGACAGCTTTTTGGGTCTTCCAGTCCTGCGTTTGTCAATTACAGAGGATATTTCTCTGTACTTGTTGATTATGCTTCGGATACCACACCTTGAAAATCGAGTGATGCAAGCTATTTCACTCAATGTTTTTCCTTCTTTATGCAAGTCAAGGTTGTTATAATAGTAGAAAACACTAGTGGAGGCTTTGTGTAAATTGTTGATGCTCATAATGCATCAGAGTAGAAAAATGCAACATGCAGGGCAGTGTATGTGTTGACACATGTTATATATATAATTGTAATCCATCTCATTCCCTCAAAACCATTTTTCACCAGTCAGAAAACTTATTTTCAACATCCCTGCGCACACAGAGGAAATCAGTGAACTGACAGGACAGAAAGACTGCAACTGAATGGAGTGGGCACACAAGTGAATCCCATGCACAATTAGCAGTCCCTGTACAAGTTAATTAAAACTAATTAAGGATAACTCCACGGAAATAAATTACATTTAACAGGACATCAGGAAATCAAGGATTAAAGCGGCCTGTCACTTTCTTTTTTTTTCTGAGACTGGCTTTTTGTATTAGATGTGACAATGGAACTCATTCAGGAGAAAGGTGTCCAAGGCCCCCCAAACACAAGACAACTGAATTCATTTTAATAAAATCCACTATCAACTCGTAATGAACCTAGAGCTAGCTTTTTAAAATCAAGGTTGTAATAATATTTCTGATATCAGTTTGGATTAAAGTTGGAGGAAAGTATTAAGCAGATTACAACAGCCCGTACCTTTCCCCCAATTAAAGGGAGGATGTGCATCTTCCCCGACTGGCTGTCCTTCACAGATGACACTATGAGACAAGTCCCACACAAGATAACCTGTCGTTTGGTCCACCGGTTTACTGGGAGCTGCATCTTTCCTTTCCGAACATTAAAGGTCCCAGAGAGTTGAATCCGCTCTGAGGTTTCAATACTGTGAGGTTTCCCTGAAAGAGAACAATACATAGTTGTTATTGAATGGAACAGAGCAAAAACTAAAATGATTTACTTTATAATTACATTTATAATTATAATTACTTGGATACAATTCCTTTTAAAAATTGGCAAATGTATTTTAAAAAGGCACATCCAATTCCTCTTGTTATACTCATTAATTTACAAAGCGTAATGGGGGTTTGCTCCCCCTGGGAATGGAGAAATGCATTTTGTAACCGTTTCTGCAAGCATGAGAACAGCAATTTGAAATTTGAAATAATGAATCTATGGTAAAACGTATGATCAATAATTTATTAGAAAATTGATGTATTTGTAAAAAAATAAAAAGAAAAGAAAAAATATTTAAAGTTTCTTCTGTTTGTTTTTTTTGTGATTTTATGCAGCACTAGTTTTTATTGCTATAAATACAAATGTTTTCTTCAATATTCCATGAGTAATGCGGTTTGCTCAGAATTCCATGTGTGCTCTAGTAGCTTCAGGTTTCATTAAACCAGCAGTGGACTATGTTGCATCATGGGTATTTCCACTAGCCTAAATAATACCTCAATACTGAAAAAGAAAGAATCTTCTACAGTTGAACGTCACATATCCGACCGTCACATAACCACTCTGATCAATTAACCGCTTCACTAAATAAATAAATAAATAAATAAATATTACATTATAAACAAATATTATAAAAGTAGCCTACATGAGTAATGGCACTGGCAGTAAATGCACCTTCTGCAATGGAAACAGGAAGAAAGCGTTACAGCAATCAGCCTTTTGGTGCGTTCCCCTTTAAGAGAGGTGGGCTGTGTGCGTGTGTCAGTCAGTTGCATGTAGCAGTGACGTTTCAATACAACAGCAGAGAAAGATTTTTTTTTTTTGTGCAGTGTGTTTATATGATGGACTGCACGCTTTCAGAAACTGGCAGCATGTTGTATCATAAATGCATTTGAATTAAACAAAGCAAGCTTCATAAACACAGTGCTTGTACTGTACTTACATATCCTCCTATACCCCAGTCCACAGGGGGTCGGATATGCGACGTTGTACTGCACTTACATGGAGCTGTTCTTCAATTCAGTATACAAAATGTACACAAAAGCTAACATGGTTTGTGAACTGTTTATAAAACAGTAACTTTTTATTTTTTAATTAGGATTTGAGTGCAGGTTTGTGTATTTAAGTAGTGAGGTCCTAAAATGTATTGAATAATATCTAGAAGTCTATGTGTTAATGCTAGCTACACAGCAGCATCAGCCAATTAACTGTGTACATGCTCAAGCGTTACATTGATTATTATTACTATACTTTACACCGTTGAGCAGAAAACTTAGTTGAGTTTCGAGGATTTAATAATTTAGCTACCGTGTGTACAGAAATACAATGGGTGGAGAAACCGATAACGAAATGTGTGATACATCCCATCCACCAAAAGAGTGTAAGCGGTTTACGTTTTACAGTCAAGAACGGGCAAAAAGAGAAACCTTCAGAAAGTGGTTAAAGCCTAGCCAAGCAGATCCCTATTTAGTGACTGCGTTTTATGCCCATCAAAAATCTTAGTGAAACATGAAAGGAAAGCAACACTTGAGAATCACTAAAAGACCCAAAAAAACCAAAAGAATGTGCAGTCAAAACACAAAAACCAGGCAACTGCTACCTTTATGATAAAGAAGGATTCTGCAGACGAGGACAGAGTTGCGGTGGCAGAATTAACATCTGTATACCATGGTGTGCAGCAAGGACACAGCTATCTTTCAACTGACTGTGACAATAAGGTTAGTTCAACGACATTTCATGATTCAAAGATTGCTACAAAAAAGTCCTGTGGGAGAACGATGAGTAAAGCTCTGGTGCAGAATGTTTTGCCGCCATTTAGCCAGAAGAGTTTAGCAAGAGACTTGAAAAACTCATTCCTCTTTGCTTTGTGTTCTGACACTTCAAATTCTGGGCACTGTAAATTGATTGCGCAAATCACTGAAACGAATGGCCTGTCACTCAGTCAAATTAGCGCTTATGGTGCTTATAACGCATCAGTTCATTTTGGGGTGTCACAATTCAGTTTTTCAAAAGCTGAAAGAGAAAAACCACTACATGTTGAAAGGCAACTGCAAGTGTCACTTAATTAATAATACACTGAAAACATTGAACAGGATTCTCAGCACTGCAGGATATGACAGGACATGCAGGATATGCCATGTATTTTCAATATATGACATATTGAAAATACATTGTATTAATGAACCCAATTGCAATCAGTGCAATACCTGCAGAAGCACTGCAGAGTTCCACACCAACACAAGGCATGTTTGTGTTTAAATGCTTTATAGGTGAATTCCTGATTGTCAATCTCATTTACTGTAAACAACTGAAGTGATATTAAAACGGTTTAACTAATTTAAAATCCCACTCGAAAACTAAAAACTGTCATTACATTGCAGTAAATAAAGTCCACTTCAAATTTGTACTACATACTGTACAATTACTGTAGTTCTTTTACCTGACGGGAGTCATTTCAATCATTTTCATGTGCTCACTGTCACAAGCACTGCTGTCTTTATACACATATTTAGAATTGGCCTACATTGCATCACACTTGTAAACATGTGTATAATGCACCCACATTCAGAGAAAACAGCCTTGAATGTCAACCTTGCTCTGTTTATCTTTTAGTCTGAATAAATGGTTGTCATTCACCCACAACAGGCTGATGGCTTTGAAACTCCAAGTCTGGAGACAGTATTTCTACCTGTTATAGTACATGCAGGGGATAAACTAAAGTGTTGATTCAGTGAAATAATCCAATGATTCAAGTGAAGTTGCAGATGAAAGCTATATATCTTCTCACTACTCTGCTGTTTAGTCCATTAATTCTGCTGAAAAAGAGTTGTTAATTTTAGTTACGCCCTCTTCCTTCTTTAACACGAAAAGGCCTTAACAGTCACAATGCTGTATGAAAGGAGCAAGGGCTCTAACCTTTTATAGTATAAAACAGGGAGTTATAGTGCATCAATACAGCAGGCTATGTTTCCATCAAAATGGCAAAGAAAATAAACGTTTATGTGCATCTAAAATTCACCAAACGCTGTGCGCATTAACTGCAAAAAATGGGTTTCCATTAAAACTCATTTCTAGCGCATAAACTGGTCAATATGAGGACGTCATGGGCAGAGCTAGGGTTGATCGCAATAAATAAATAAATTAATGAATTAATTTCAAAAATACGCTAGGCAATTTCCATTGCATTTCTCTACCTTAAAACCAAAAAATATTCACATTTTTAGCAACTACCTAGCTAAACAGAGTGACTAATAAAACTATACTTAGGGAGTAAACGTATTGGCGCCCCATACTGAATCCAACCAAATGTGTATTAAATTATACCTAGCCGTCCTTATTCTAAGGTAAATGAACGAATCAGGGTTGTTACAAACAGGTGGACGTCCCTGCTGTAAAATGATTATTTTCTCATATCAATTCATGAAAAAACAAAACAATGAAGTAGCAAGCACTGTTTAAAGATCAGAAGAAGAAAGGAGAGGTACATTTAATGTTTAATATATTTGGTTTTAGTATTGTATTGCAAAGGGTGATTTAAAAGCACCTGCAAGAGAAGGAAGGTGGTCTGTATGGCCTCCCTGGATATGCCTTACCCAACCAGGTTTGAAGCTGATGAAAGTGCCACTGGTGGTATGAGCATACCCTCTGTCTCTTGAGCAGTGTCCGTTCCCCGTCCCCCTTTTGCTTGTGGATGCCTATTTGTGCTTTTTTAACGTAGTCTTTTGGTTTTATATATCCTATTTTACCAGGCTTATTATCAGTGGGAGACAGGTTGGTTAGTGGGTTATAGGACATGGGATTCATTTAGTTATAGCTATACACATATATTGTATATATAATATTAATATGCACTTGGTTTGGTTTCTTTTTTTGTACTGAATACATAGTCCTAGTTTGTGCTTAACTTGCATGAACTAGCAAATCGAATTTTCCAAAATACTGTAGGTCTAGAGTATTTTTGAACGTCAAATAATAGCTTGTGACAAAGTGCCCACCCCTGTGTATATTATCTGTTATATGTTGCGTGTGGTGTGTTAAATGTTGGTGCATAAACATTGGTACACAGGATATAAACGGGTCTGTGTTTCACGTGTGTTTAAAAATGTATATTTGTATTTGGGCATGAGGATTGCACAGCACTTCACGTGCAAGTAAAAAGCAATAATATGTGAGCACGGGGAATTGCACTTTATTAATTCATGTGCAGTTGTACCGAGACTCCAATTGAATGATTGATTAGCAATCGAGTCTTGGTACAGCTGCATAAAAGCAGCATGTTTTCACCCACTAGGGGTGGGTGTTCGGTGAGTGGAGAACGGGATAGGAGACGGAGGTAGTAGTTGTGATCATAAGAATATTAGTAAAATATCTGCTCACCGTATTTTTGCTTAGTATTAGTCCATTTTGTTTGTCTCTGTTTTGGCTGCATGTGCCGTGTCCTTGTGTTTCTGTTCATTACCACCGTTTATTTTCTGTTCTGTTTATTTATTAAATGCTTATTTCCTGGCTCTGGTCTGACTCCACCCACTCCAGCTGTCTTTGTGACATGTGGTGTCAGAACGGGGAGAACACCGCCTCCAAGTGTCAGACCAGAGCAGGAACCGCAATTTGTTGTTTAAAATAAAAAAAATTAAAAAAAAAGAACAAAAACAACAAAAAAAAATAAAATAAAATGGGAAAGAAGGGCAGAAGGCAGCAGCCACAATACCAGCCGGAGGAACAGCAGCCCGGGTGTTACTGCTGCGCTCAGCCTGGGCATTCTAGCACCAACTGCCCCTGGTATCCACTCGGAAAGCTACCCCAACTGTGCCCCAACTGCGGAGGTGAGCACTAAGTTTTTATAAAGAACCTCACGGCAGAGTTATGCCCTGGCTGTGGGGCTTATGGGCACACGTTAGCCATATGCCCTACGCAGTATGGAGAGGAGGAACTGGCCCAGGAGAGGAAGGTGAGGAGGCAGAGAAGGGGAAAGGGGAAGAGGAAGGCAGAATGTCCACCGCCCAAGTCTCCACCAGCAGAGGAAGAATGCCTGCTGGTTTTGCCTCCAGAGCCAAAGGGAGAGATGCACCATTCCCCTGCAAGACAGGGAGAGCCGCACCAGTCCCCTGAAACAAGGGTAGACTACATGCCGCTCCCATCTCCGCCACCAGGAGACTACACGCCGCTCCCACCTCCACGGGCAGGAGCAGAGCAGCAGGAGCTGCCTCCGCCTCCTCCATCGGCAGAGCAGCAGGAGCTGCCTCTGCCTCCCCCACCGCCAGGAGCAGAGCAGCAGAAGCTGCCTCTGCCTCCTCCACCAGCAGAGGGTGAATGCCTGCTGGGTCCCCGTCCACCAGCAGAGGGTGAATGCCTGCTGGGTCCCTGTCCACCAGCAGAGGGTGAATGCCTGTCCCTGTCCACCAGCAGAGGGTGAATGCCTGCTGGGTCCCTGTCCACCAGCAGAGGGTGAATGCCTGCTGGGTCCCTGTCCACCAGCAGAGGGTGAATGCCTGCTGGGTCCCCGTCCACCAGCAGAGGGTGAATGCCTGCTGGGTCCCTGTCCACCAGCAGAGGGTGAATGCCTGCTGGGTCCCCGTCCACCAGCAGAGGGTGAATGCCTGCTGGTATCACTTCCCCCACCAGCAGAGGATGAATGCCTGCTGGTATCACTTCCCCCACCAGCAGAGGATGAATGCCTGCTGGTATCACTTCCCTCACCTTCACAAGGAGAGGAGCTGGAGCTGCCTCTGCCTCCATCACCATCAGGGGGATAGGAGCGGGAGCTGCCTCCCTGTACAAGAAACAGTACCAGGACTTGATGCTGGCATTCCTCAGCAGTCACTGCATAGTCTGCTGAGGGAAGCACAGCGGAAAACGGCCCGGCTGCAGCGGCTACGAAGAGGGCCAGCACATCAGCTTGTCCTGACTCCCTGCCTCACTTCACCCAAGGATGCCTCCTTCGCTTCGCCCAAGGATGCCTGCCACGCTTCGCCCAAGGATGCCTGCCACGCTTCGCCCAAGGATGCCTGCCACGCTTCGCCCAAGGATGCCTCCGCATCGCCTGGGGTCGCTGGGACTGCTTCGCCAGGGGTTGCCAGCCGCTCTGCATCGCCTGGGGCTCCCTGTTGCTCCGCATCGCAGCAGGAAGTACTGTGGCCGGAACCTCACCAAGGGGAGTTGCCGGCCATGAAGAAGGGGGAGGAGGTCTGGAGACCACCAACCCCAGCAGCTGTTTCGCTGCCGGAGATCGGGGGGGAGGTCAGGAGACCTGCTCTCACTGCAGCAGTTTCACTGCCGGAGATCGGGGGGGAGGTTCCCCGCACGCAGTACTCAACTTATAAACAGATGAAAATGGTCAAAGAAAGTGTACAGTACCAGCCTCTAACCCTTTTCTAGCAACTGTAATACTTTTCAACAATGGGCAGAACTATTTTAACAGAAAGGTTTGTCAGCACCCAAAAGAATGTGATGAAATTGCCAATCTGCATCAGGAAATGCATGATCATCAAGGTGCCTCCTTGTCCTTATAGTTAAGTCTCAATGACTGCCATGGCAGCAGGGGTGTAGTTCCTAATCAGCTGCTGTAGAGGATGTCTATCATTTCTTTCTCTTTCTGAGGATTTTAACAGGAAATGAATTGGCTTCTCCTCTCAGTAGCCCCTGAGGTAGGGCACATTCTCCTACGAAACAGGAGGCATAAACAAGACTACAGTAGGAGGAGAATGTTTAGTTTAGTTTTACCCCCCCTGTTAAGAGGAAATTAAAGTACTCAGGAAAGGAGAGAGTAAAATAACGGGGCTTTTGTTTAAAAGTAATCTGTCAGTGTGCTTTCTGTATACAGTACACAAAGAGGAAAAAACATGGTTTTAAAATGATTCTTTTAAATGCTTTTAAAATAAGTTGAGTTGTAAATCTACGTTGAAAATATTAGATAAGACAACCTTGTAAAATGATATCTGAATTAAGTAGTAGTATTACCCTGTATTGGCTCACAGGGTATGGCAAGACTTTTTCAAGGAAGTGTGTCTCCCTATACTGTAGCTACAGTAAGATTGCCTAGCATAAATAAACAAGCTGCTCTGCTTTTTGATATAACATACAATAGAAGGCTTAACTACTGTGACAATGCTTAAAAATGTAATCTGAGGAATGATAGTGTAAAATTGGTCAGGTGTGTTGTCTAATAAAAGTTATGTTTGTTTCCCTGCTGGCTATCCTACTGTACACAATAACACATCACGGCTTAGTTTCAATGGTACAGATATATTAGCCAACATAGTATATTTGCTAAAATCCCAGACTACTGACTGAAATGTCACCTGTTTGAATGTGAGAATTGTCTCTTTCCATACTGTAGCAAACTTAATTCAATACCCCAACCCCCTGCATACAACTGCTAAATAATTATCAGCAGGTGTCATGTTGTACATGGTACAGCTTATAATAAAGCTCAAGTTATACAGCAAACATAACAGACATGTACAGTACATTGGTAAAGACCCGACTGCACAGTATCTCCAGACTTCTTTTCAGCATTGAGAATGATGAGCTTATCCTTGTTTTTCTGGCTCCATTGTTCAACAACTTGAAAAGCAAATTCTGCAAACAATAAGTTTTTAAAAGCTAATTTGTGTGTATTTGCTGCTGAATGCTACTGAAAAACTACAAAATGTCAAATCCACAGAAAATCAAGTCAAAACATCAACCTTTTGTGGTAGGCATACCGTACACTAATGTATTTACAGTAACAAAGAGACTTTGTTCCCAGTCAAGTTATTTGTAGTCGTTGTAGACCTACAGGTATATCTGAGCACTGGGTCTCTCTGGTTTTAAGCTGTGTGTCTGGTTTTATTTACTGAATACGAAAACATGTTTATGCAACACATAAACTCCTAAATGCTTGTAATGTACTGATGTTATAGATCAAGTTTAAAAGGGCAGACAGAGTATGAGGAGCTAACCCTAGAATCTACTGGGGCAAATGTCATTAGACTCTCAGAGCACTTGTCTACAGGAGTCAATAAAAGCACCAGCTTGGGGGAATAGATTTTTGCGATAGTTTCTTTGACTACATGATGTTAAATTAAAAGTCTAGATTATGTTTATAATTTATTTTTCATTATGTCTCAATCGTAAAATTCTATGTGATGCAAAACTTTCCATAGCTGTACAGTTTGTGCCTGTGACAGTCCTCAAGTTCAGCATTAGTGACACACTCTGGCAGTGAGGCGTACTTTAAACACAGCTATAGTGCTGGCAAACACTGCTTGAGAGGTACAATATCAGTATTCACTTTTAGACAGACAGGAAATGTTCAGACTAGGCGTTCTTTTCAATTGTGTACTGTTTTAAACTTAGATTTCCTCTTTCAGCCAGCCCAGCAGAAAGATGTAAAGATTTCTATTTACAGCAAAGACTGACAAAAAATATGACCACAAAAAGCTGTACTTATGATACAGTATCTGTCAGATCTACTTTACAGTACATACAGTAATCATAGCGCTAAATTATTTAATTTCCACTTGCCAAAAGTATTACAGTACTCGAGGGAACAACTCATAATTCAAGGGTTTGGACAGTGCCTTCAGTAGTATGCTGAAAGCGGCATTAGCCGAAATATTTGTCTGCTTGGACTTTTTGACTTCTTCAAAGTTAAGGACGACTTACAGAATTACTTTATCTGCTAAAAGAACATTAAAAATGATAAGACCTGAATGATCACCAACATTTCAAGAATGTAAGAAAACATTTGCCAGGTTCAGTAAAAAGAATGTCAGAAAATCATTTCTGAGCAATATTCAGTGACGTGCTTTGTAAGTACAGTATGCATTTTCCCTGGAAGTTAAGTGTTATTATTCTCCAGTATTTACACAGACACAATATAAGTTTTCTCAGCCTCAGCAATTTGGCTACTGCACATTTGTATTACTTGAAATAATTTTGGTAATGAGAAAGTCTACAAAAGAAAGAAATTACAAATTCAACCAAATATTTTACAAATGCAGGGTACACTAAACCCTCGTATTGGGTGTATTTAATACTAATCCTGATCTCAGAGAACAAACATATTGACCATACTGAACACCTACACAAACAATGTACTGTACAGTGTACTGCAGCACAGGCCAGCCCTCTGATCCTACAGTAACAAGACGTCTTTTTATTTTGCACAAGCATTGAATAAGACAGCAGCCACCTTTTAGTCTGAAAAGCTCCACTGGCAAATTCCAGTAATGAAGTACTGCAAGTCACGCATGACAAGCTGTGCAAGAACAATAAACCTGCTAAACTCCCCTCCATCGAGTCACCAACCCTTTACTTTGAGCCCTTCAGTCTTCAACCAGAGGAGGAAACCTGTCGGACTTCAGGTGGCAAAGCAAAGTGCAATTCATACAGTACAAGGATATGAATTTTCAAAAACCTTTCAAAATACAACTGGAGGGGGTGGGGTAGTTCATCCCTACAACACCTCAATAGGAATTGCAACACTGCAGTATACTGTACATTGCACTTCAATATTTTCAGATTGTAATTTACGTTTTTCATTCGCCCTAAAACTTAAAATTTAACACCTGTTCTCTGCCTAAGATTTGTAATTAATATTATGTTTTTCTGTTTTTTTTGCATTAACAGTTCTTTTGGAAATTTGGACAGTTAGACACCTGGTGAAATGAAATGGCTATGACCCCCCATTTTACACATTTACCAGTCCGATCCACATCCCTGATAAGGACAACACATTCCTTATGCACTGAAACCCAATAAGCAACAGCACTTGAAAGATAGATATTCAGAAACATGCACTGTAAGTATAGCACAGCTGACAAACCAAGACTAATTATTAGCATGACTAAAAAATCAGTATGAAAAAAAAACACACTAAACAAGCCAATCTGATGGATACAAATGTGGCATCAGTGTCAAGTAATCAAGCCAAATATCTGCATGAAAAATGAAACCCTAATAAGCCTGTGCTAAACTGCTGATACTGAACATGACTTTAAATACACTCCATAAAGGACACATCCAATCTCTGTTTATCTCCACGCTACTGTAGGGACAATATAACACAAGGTTTTAGAGTACATGAATATGCATATCAGACAAGGCTTAGTGTACAGTAGTACAGTATGTGTAGTGCTATGAAGTACAGTATGGAATTCCCACTCACTGTGATGATGCTATCTGGTTACCACAGCTGGCACCTTGCAGTAAGTCAATCCATTTAACAGGCAACATCACCTTTTTAATATGAATACCTTGCAGTACAGTAGCAGACTTCATACCAAGCTGTTTTTTGGCAGCAAGGACCTGTTCTCCTTCAGGGGATAACACATAGGAACTGCCCAGCCATAGTACCTCTTCACAAGATGTGCTTTTTACGCACAATTCACTCACATGCTTCAGATCTCAAGCTTTCAAGAAAAGACCAATTTACAACTGCTGCTGGTTACATTACAGAACAGGCTCACAAGATGATTGAAAAGCCGTAGTCATAATGCATACAAGATGTGATTCCAACAGCCTTTAGTGTAGTTTTGCATAAACATTCTTGGAAATGACAGTATGCCTTTATTCATGTGATGTAGATGAACACAAGCAAATTCATTTCAGTAAGGTTGGACATCTGAAATATTTTTTAGGCTACACAGCATTATGATGCAAAAAAGAAAAAAAACACAAAATTACTTCTACGGTATTTTTACAAGAAACATACAGAAGTTAATAAATATTAATTAGAATAACAGAAAACATGAACTGTAAACTGACATCAATTGGATACACTACTGTAGCACAAGCCTTCACTAATATTGGTGCTTTTGAATTGATATGTACTGTAAGTGGTACTGTAGTATTCATTACATTTACATTCAGTAAATAAATGTTGACATGTTCAATTGGATTAATGACCCATTCGTTTTGTGGAGTAACCTTTAAATGTCAAGTAATTCGCCCCTATTTAGTTAATTCGCAGTGCTTTTTATTATGGTTTCTAAAGTAACTCAGTTTTGTGCTGCAGCTGACATACATTCTTATACTGTAGGTACTGTACAGTACCACAGGGGTAAACTGACTGTACAAGTATATCAGTACTGTGAATTACTTACAGAATATATATTGCTGGGATTGTGGTTTCAATTTAAAAGCTGAAGTGGCTAAAGATGCAAAAACAGTGAACTGTAATGAACACAAAAAAGAAGCAATTAAAAAAAATGTAAGCTTTACTTTCTTTTTCCAAACTAAAGTGTCTGCATTTGATCTTTTCTTGGGCCATAATGTGTATGGCATTACCTTTCTTGAAAGTCCTATGGCAATTAGTTTGAGCAACATCCACTTGTCAGCATTCTATTAACTCATATGAGCTTGAACATGCCTTTATGAAAATATATGAAAATTAAAGGAGAATGTTAAGCTTTAGAGACAGATAATTGCATGTTTTCTTTCACGTTGGGATTTCCGCATCCTCCTTGATTTTTCCCACCAGGTGCTTTGTAACATTTTCAAAAGGAACCCCCCTGCCTAATCGATTGTCCCTTGTTCTAAATTAACAAAAGCCGCCCTCAGTGACATTGGCAGTCCAAGGCCTTAATGAGCCTTTTATCTGGCACTGCAGGGCTCCTCTTCCCACTGTTCCCCAGCACAAATATTCCATGTGAAGTTAAGCCTGCCACTTGAGAGCAGAGAAAGCTTCCACTGTAATGCAGACAAAAGTTGTTGTTTCAGACCAACCGGGTTACTCAAGCATCTGCTAATAAGCCATTCAGAGGTTCGATGCTAATTGTCAAGCTGGACTTGTTATTTTCATACCGAGGTAGCTGCTTTATGTAAAATGTCTACCACTAGGAACATTACATGAAATACACAACAAAAAAAAACCCAAAACTTCTCACTGTCTATGGAAACAATACATTTGGTACAGAAACCTTATTGTAGCTTTCAGTATTGAGCATTATTTCAGGAGAAAAAGAATCAGGTGATAATCAATAAAATACTACAGTATCTGCATTTCTTGGGCACACAGTAGTTAGTGTCAGGTACCGGTAGTCAAAATAATAAATAGGCCAACAGACATGAGGCATACTGTGCCTATGTGGAAGGATACATGAAAAAAGGAAAAACAAAACTAAATATACCAAACAATCTATGATGCCTGGTAATACCAGACGTAGACAGTCTTATTGCTTACGTGACATATTGTACAGAAATGCTTTAAAAAGAAGCTTTTTTATTAATAAAAAGCCATTTTCTTACACATTTTTACATTCTGATTCAAACTTGGACTGATGTTACATTTTCCAAACTAAGCTCTGCTACAGTGTTTCCATATGGGTACTTGTATGTGTGCAATTAAGATTTTAAATCTTAAAATATCAAATTCATTCTAATCTTTCACAGTGGATAATTGTGAAATAGTTGGAAAGGATTATATATCAACAGTACCCAAGATAAGTGGTGGGTACAGATGTTGATATTTTATCTACATGTTTATCCTGGTCAGCAAGATGCTAGCAGTCTTGGAATGTTCTGGTTTTCATACTACCACAGATGTCATCTAAATGACAACTGAACCGACAGCACCAGCGTCAATATCTAATGCCACACCATGTATGTATTACAGTAAATGCCATCTTACAGCTGCCAATATTTTTAAAACCAACAAGGTAAAGAGGTGCTATTTTTTTTTTGTGCTACTCGGGGCCATATTCACAAAGCATTTGACACCAATTTGACACCACAAACCTCAGCTCGCTTAAAACGATCAGACCCGAGACTGGAAAAATTGGTGGTCGTTGCCCATTTGGCAATCGATCATGGCGCGGATCATTTCTTTTTTCCCTGTGTGAATGCTGATGGGAGAGGACTGATTGCAATCGCTTCGGTGTGTGTGTTTGCACGCCATTATGTAAACATATCCCAGAATACAGTTGGGCTTTCGATGTGAGCTGAGCCCGTTTGAAATTCCAGTGAGAATGTTAAATGACTTTGTGCCAGTAACGGAAGGTGAACGATCCATTAAACAAATGCTGCTTGTTTCCCCGGGCTGTCCTGAGCACGGAGCATTCTCAAACAATCTGATCCTGGGTTGTTTGCAATTGCTGCCGCATGAATGGGGCCTTACAGGCCTCCTGAAGCTTTTTAATATCAACACTTGTGTTAACTTAGCATGGTGGTACAGTATATGCTTTTTTAATATGGATTTTAGATTATGATGGAGTTCTGACTGTACAAAACTAAAATACTTGTGGCTCACAGCTGGCTTCCAAATCCTACAAGTATTGCAACATGTTCGGGTTTAGTCTCAATTTTGGTTTTGCTATCCAGCTCTCATCAGTTGAAAATATTATGCTGTACATCAGACACTGTGTCTCCACAGGGATTCACAGGGAGCTTTGGTCAATAATTCAGAGAAGCTCTTCAGCTCTCATTTACTGGACTGTAAATCCTGCCAGACTAAACCCTTAATCATCCTTTCTTCACACCCTGACCCCTGACCTACTTGTTTCATCACTCTCATAGTGGAACACAGCCCCAATAAACTCGGACATAACCTTCAGAATGCTCCTTTTAATATGGTACTTTATTGTAGGTAGAACATTTTAACAATTTAAACCTTTAGTTTTACTGGTTCAGGTTTTTGTAAATTGTACCAAATTGACTATACTGTAGATTGTTTTTTATATGTATTTTTATTGTATTAAAAAAAAAAAAACACAACTGTAGACATAGTATTACAGCTAACAGGTAATAGCTAACAGCATACAGGTCCAGTCATCTACTGTATTGCCTGGCAAATCTGACATGTACTGCGGCAACAGAGAAGTTCTATACAGTAATTCTTGGTGTAATGAACATACAATACAGTTTATAACAAAACGCATTACTGTTGCTGCCTGCTGTGTTGTACAGAATAGATCACTATCATACCTTTTTCAACAAAGCTGCAAATTCGAATGTTAAAGGGCAAGATTATACAGTAGCACATACTTAGAATTCACAACAAGCTAGATATAAGCCCTCAGGTACTTATTGGATAACTGTCTGACAGCCCTAAGCCCTAAATATACATACATAATTTTGAATGGTATTTTTAGAAAAAAAAATTGTAGATATAGATATATATATGATATATATATATATATATATATGTATTTCTATCTGTACAAAAAAACATGTGTTCGTGTGGTTAGTGATTGTTACATCAGTGACGCATGGTCACTAAGCGTACGGTGCAGATTAAAAAACGTCTAAAGGTTTTTGGATGTTTCCACAACTGTCAGGTGTAATATCTGTCCCCATTAAGCATGTTGAAAGAGTATGTCTTTTCCCAAATGAATCACTTAGTGCAGTGGTATTAATAATAATAATAATAATAATAATAATAATAATATAATAATAATAATATTATTATTATTATTATTATTATTATTATTTTATTATTATTTTATTATTATTATTATTATATTATTATTATTATTATTATTATTATTTTATTACATTTGCTTGAGTAGCCACAGTATATAGGTAACAAGCTTAAGTGTGTCTTATTAAACTCATAGCAAAATCAGGATTGGATCGAACCACTATGCAATGGGAGCTTTATTGTCATCCCTGTTAAGCACATCATTACTGCAGTTTCTGCCTTTTTTGGCCTATGAAAAGGATCTACTAAGGAATGCAGTTTGCAGTACAAATCAGAGATTATTTATGTGAGTGAAGCTGAGCAAAGGAATGTTAAGAACTGATATTTAAGAACAAGAATAGTCAAAAGCATCAAAGGACATTAAAAAATCAAATGTAACCTTCTCAACATAGTATTTAAATCTTGCAGGAACTACTCGCGTTTAAAAGAGTACTACAGTATGTAACAGTAAGCAGGAGTTTTGCATTCACAGCAAAATCAGAAAAACAAAAAGCAAGCAATTTTAACATTTACTATAAATATCTCAAAATGTCTTACAAAACAAGAAATTCAATAAAATCTTTTGGGGAGCTGCTGTTAGCTTAAGATGTATTATTCTTAAGAGTCTTAAAATGCCCTTATAAAATCCAGTTAGCAAGGCAATTTCAGTGACAAATGAAATTTTCCAGTGACAAATTTATTTTTAAAAAATTTTCCAGGCCCCAATAATTCCAACCCTATAATTTCCACTGGCAGAGTGGAGATGTTCTGAAAAGCTAAGCAGAAATCCATCTCCCCAAGCCAAGAGTTTTCTTTTTTTCTAAAATATAAAATTGTGTTTCTCAAATGCCAACCCAACTGCTGTGAGAAGCTTTCTTAAATAATTTAAACTTTAGTTTTGACACTATGCCTTACAACTTGTGGGGTAATCGCCTTATTGTAGTTGTATTGTATTGCACATCACAATTAACCAGGTAACATTTTTCCCCATTTCTAAATAGTCAGCAGTGCCTGGTAAAACCGGTTAGTGTGCAAATGATTCACAAACTGTACATTCCTCAAAATCATAAAAAAACTCAAATGTAGTCCACTGCACCCATGTAAGATCTTAGGGTCTATCGTAACTATGTTGAATTATTGGGCAGTTTATCTGAATATAAATAGCACACAACAGCAAGACGGCCAACCCTTCATGTTAGCCAAAAATATATTTTTCTCAAAGGTAAATGAATCATACAGTAGTCGTACATTCCAACTTGGCCTGGAAATTGCTGTTAGCCCACAAGTACCATATGTACTGTACCAATATAAGACAAATTACTCTGACGTACCACAGAGCAAATTAATGAAATGATAAAACATCAATGCTACAATCAGGCAACACCTCCATTAACCCAGCTCAGTATTACATACTGCTGACGGACACCTTGCATGAAAGCCAGCATTCAAAACAAATGCAGATTTCCTGGGAGGAATAAAACTGTTACAATATAAAACAAAAAAGAAATTTGGCTGCAGGAAGAATCAGTTATTGTTTGGAGGATTTTACTTATTTAATTTATTTTTTTACTAGTTTTGTACTATTAGAGATTTTTTTCTCTGAAAATGTGCCTTTTCCATTGAATTTAGCCCAATAAGTCAAAACAGTACCCACGAACTGCATACATATATTAGACAAACAACAAATTGTAAAACATTTACTGCTGCGCAAGGCTGAAATTTGTTACATAAGAGAAGCTGCTGATGCCCCAGGGGCAAAGCAAAAGTCTTGGAAAAATAGAAATCGCTTTAAAGTACATCCTAGCACAGCACAACCAGCAACCCTGCTCCACCGAATCCTTGAATTATTCAAACCCAACAAGCTCAAGCCCTGTTGTTACAAATCTCACAATATGAAGTCACGGGCTGTAAACTTATTGCGTACATATTTTATTATGGTACGTGGCTATGCTTTCCTGTGGAAATTGATACCCCCAAATCTATTCACTGTACAATCTTTCCTTAGTAAAAATGTAATGCTACGCAATAAAATATTATGCATGTTTTACAGCACATTTCAAAGGTTAATTTTGTTAAGTGCACTGCTCCTAATTAATTTAGTACTGCCAAAAACCTCTGGTGTGGCAAAAAATAAAAACGGACCATGTGTTCTCAACAGGACAATCCCATATTGAAAATAAGATGCAGGCAATCTTCTAGTTCAGCTTCTCAAAGGGTCCCAAGCCATTGTCCTCAGATTCTTAAACTGTCCTGCTTATGTGCTCAGTTTATAGTAGATATTTCTCAATTATATGCTGACCGACTATCTGAAAGAGTGCAGTGCTGTTATAGAATGTCTTCTACGAAGGAGGTCTATTTCAGGCAGGAGTAATTGAAATGTAGAATGTTTAGCCTAAGAATTGTAGTACTTTTTTTGGCCCATACGGCAATGCAGACAATGACCTGCAGCTTAAAAATTTACAAGCCTAAGCTCAGGGAAACAACATGATACGAGCAGTGGGAATAAATCCCAGGGAAAATGGCATCCTCTCCAGCATGGTGCTGCAGGTTTTTAAATTATACCAGTAATGTTTTCTATTGTATTTTACAGTCTTGCAAAAATACATTCTCAGATTCAGAATCTGAAATACATTAAAATTAGGATTTTTTCCCACTGATCTACAAAGCCTTGAGCACCATGTCAATCATATATTACCACACAATTTGTTGATGGACTCCACCTGTGTAAGAAATTAGTGGATCACCTGCTTTAAATGAATCTGTGAGGATAAATACCGCTTTCTCTGTATTGTCCCACAGTATGGTAGAGACTTTCAAAAGAAAAAATCAAAATGAAGACGAAAGAGCATTCTAAGCAAGTCAGGGATGTAATTATAGAAAAGCACAAATCTGGGGAAGGGTACAAAATCATTTCAAAGGCATTGAATATCCCTCGGAGCTCAGTGCAGTCCATCGTACAGAAGTGGGAAAAATACGAAACTACCACCATAGGATTAGGCCGCCCCTCTAAACTTAGTTGTGGACAAGAAGGGCACTTCTCAGGCCTTTATGGGAGAGTGGCAAGGAAGAAGCCATGGCTGAAAAAAACCCATATCCTTGCCCGCAGAGTTCACAAAACGTCACCTGGAAGATACCGCAGTTATATGCCAGAACGTCTCGTGGTCTGAACACTAAGCGGTATGTGTGTCGCAAATCAAACACTGCACACCAGCCAGGTAACACCATCCCCACCATAAAGTAAGGCGGTGATAGCATCATGTTATGGGGATGCTTTTCAGTAGCAGGGACTGGCAATATTGTTAGGACTGATGACAGGATGAATGGCACACAATACAGAGAAATCCTGGATAAAAACCTGCACCGCTCTGCCAAAAAACTCAAACTGTGGAAGAAGACGATCAATGATCCAAGGCACACTGCCAGAGCAACACTGGAGGGGCGTAAAATGAAGAGAATAGATGTCCTAGAGTGCTAAAAGAAGTACGGTAATCCAAACTTGGGCAACATTGAAATTAGAAAGTTATTTAACTTTATGATGAATATAAAGACATACTAAATGTTAAGCACAACAACGCAGTAACTATAAGAAAATGAAAGATACTTTGGAGTTGGAAAGGAATTTTTTTTTTTTTTAACTCTGGACTGAAGTTCAATGTAAAACATCTACTGTTGACTTTGTGAATGGACGGAGTAACGGCGACATTTGCACTGACCATTAAAAGTACAACCAGGGATCCTTGTTTTGAATTATTTACAGGTTATTGAATAAACAAAGTAACTTGACTTCGATTCATCTAATGCCAGTACTTGATGGCTAGTTGTAATTAATAATGTTAAACTATTGTAATATATTTTCTATTTTGGCCAGGTTACAATATTTATACTAAGATTATGTTATAAATATTATTTGTTAGAATTAGACAGATGTAGAATATTTAGGTTGCTACATGATAGGTGTTATTTTATTCTGAATACACTACAGCGAAAATTATTATTTGGTTGTTTGCGCAATATTATGCTACTGTTGCTTTAATTGGAAGAGATATGCGCTGTGACGTTGCTGCTCATTGAGTTCTGTATATTTAAATTCAGTAAACAAAAGAAAACTCGTCTTGGATATTGTTTGTACACTTTGTGAACCCGGCTAAACTTTACCAGCTTACACTGTTATGCTGTCTGCTTGTGCACATGCATTTGCCTTTTACTCTTGGTAGCGTAAGGGATCAGAGTTCGGGTAATTGAATAAATAAAAAGGTTGCACCACGTGTATTCAAATAGGAAACTATTCAAAATTCCCATCCCTAATCCTAATAATAAATACTATTAAAACAATATTCATAATACAAAATAACAATCCTTATCAGAGCATTGTCGCTTGTGTAGCCTCTCCCAAGTCAGCGCCAATCTTGCTCAGTGATACCAACGAGTCCTGGAAAGATTCTGAATGGCATTTTTGCCCTGAACGCATCGGATCCCAAATCAAAAAGTTAGACAATTTGATTGTGTATCCGGGTATCCATCAAGACATACTTACTTACTGTAAGACTGGATATGATGTAAGCGAAATGTTTAATTCACGACAAACAAAGCTGCTGTTTTCTGCAAGTCTGGGAAACTGACGCCAAACAAGGCAAAACGTTACTTTTTTTTTCTCTGTCATAATGAAGCCTCCACTCTAAATGTTCGTCTTCATTTTTTTCATAATTACATTCTTTTTGATTTATTGATTTCAGCGATTTCCTTTTGGCTTATTGGTTGCTTAGTTGTAGAAAACCTGATTTGTAAAAGATTTGTCGCGGGAACGAGTACCAACACAGCAGTTCGGTACGCAGTCTCAGATTCTGACTGTACAACAAATATCACGGACTGCTGGAAAGTTAGGGTTCGTTCATAGTTATGTTTTTAAAAAAAATGGTTTGTAAATTAATTTTCAGTTTTTTGACACACTGGCCTGTTTTTTTCCTGGACAGAATGGAAATGAAATATACATCACATATATATATATATATATATATATATATATATATATATATATATATATATATATAGACACACACACACACACACACACACACACACACACACACACAGTGCCTTGCAAAAGTATTCAAACCCCTGACCAATTTTCTCATATTACCAAATTACAAATGGTACACTTAAATTTCGTTCTGTTTGACATTTTATTTTTAAACATTGAAACTCAGTTTTATGTAGGGAAATATTTTTAAGAAAAATAAAAAACTGAAATATCTTTCTTGCATAAGTATTCAACCCCTGTGCTGTGGAAGCTCCCAGTTTGCACCGATGAAAGAAATTGCCCTAACGAGAACACAATTACCTTACCATTGGCCTCCACCTGTGAACCATTAAAGTTGCTGTCATATTTTCTGGATAAAAACCCCCACTGTTGAAGGATCATTGGTAAGGCTGTGAATCTGAAGGAAAATGAAGACCAAAGAGCATTCTATAGAAGTTAGAGATAAAAGTAATACAAATGCATAGATTAGGGAAAGGGTACAAAATAATATCCAAGTGTTTGGATATCCCAGTGAGCACAGTTGCATCAATAATCGGGAAGTGGAAGCTGCATCACATCACCCAGGCACTGCCAAGAAAAGGCTGTCCCTCAAAACTCAGCGCTCAAACAAGGAGACTTGTGAGAGATGCCACAGAGAGGCCAACAATCACTTTGAAGGAGCTACAGAGTTCAGTGGCTGGGAGTGGAGTAATGGTGCAACAGTTAACCATATCAAGAGCTCTGCATAACACTGGCTTGTATGGGAGGGTGGCAAGAAAGAAGCCGTTACTCAAAAAATACCATCTGAAAGCACGTCTCGAGTTTGCCAGAAAGCATGAGAGTGACCCAGCTGCGATTGTGGTCAGACGAGACCAAGATAGAGCTTTTTGGCCAAAACTCAAAGCGCTATGTGTGGTGCAAACCTAACACTGCCCATGCCTCAAGACACACCATCCCTACAGTGAAGTATGGTGGTGGTAGCATCATGCTGTGGGGATGCTTCTCATCAGCAGGGACTGGGCATCTTGTTACAATTGAAGGAAGAATGGATGGAGCAAAATACAGGAAAATACTGCAAGAGAATCTGCTTCAGTCCGCTAAAAAACTGAAGCTTGGGAGGAAATTCACCTTTCAGCAGGACAATAATCCCAAGCACAAGGCCAAAGCAACATTGGAGTGGCTCAAGAACAAAAAGGTGAATGTCCTACAGTGGCCCAAAGTCAATGTCAATTAATGTGTGGGGGTTGAATACTTATGCAAGCAAGATATTTCAGTTTTTTATTTTTCTTAAAAATATTTCCAAATAGCCCAGCCCTGGTAATGTCGAACCCTGTAAGATTAATGTCGAACCCTGAGGTAGCCTTCCACTGAGAAGTTTTAGGAAAATAGTCCTGAAAAAGTTCATAAAGGACCACACCCATAAATAAGGATAACTTTATTAAACAAATAACTTTTTTTATTACTTGTAATAACGGTTTATAGTTTATCTTGACAGATACCTGAATGGAGCAATATTACTCGACTGTCTGTGTCTCGGTTTGTTGTTGAAAGATGCTGAGCTCCAGTCAAGCTGTCCAGATGCTGATTCACAGTTAATGTGGTGACGTTCTAGCAGGTCTCTTCTCTATGTTTGGAGCTCACTGGAAGCCGGTTGGCTGGTGATACTGAATAATTGTCTAATCTTTATTTTATTTATTTATGTTTAAAAACAGTGCAGTTGGTAATTTCCTATATTTAAAAAGTGCTGAAGATATTTGTTTACTGTTGCTACTATGCTGCTGGACAACAGAACAGGTGTTTATACTGTACTATATTAACACACTGAAATGTATAAGAGTACCTTGCTGTTTTAGAGATTAAACAAATACTACTGTGACTGTCTACCTACCGTGGCATACAACCAAGACTGAGCCGCCATTTTACTTTTTTTTTTTTTTTTAAAACACAAAGCTATTACACCACCAGTGAGCTTGTTTCTGCTGAGGCTGCAAATGGTTTAGTCTAGAATTGGAAATTATTCCAAAGCTTTTTCATTAATAATAAAATAAACAAAAATGTACCAGGCACTCTCGTACGGCAGTTGCTATTTGTAAATGTCCCTGTCCTGTACATCATCCAGACATGAGAATCACGAGACAGCAACTGGAACAGGAGGGGCTGGGTAAAGGTCAGGCCCTGCAGTCTGAAGTGTTGCATGTTTAGAACGCTCCATTACCACTGCACTCCAGTATTCTATTTTGCATCATTATTCTCGCTTATTGTTCCGATAGCAGACAGAAAAGATCCTCTCACAGGTAGTCAAAATAATCAGCAAACTGCAAAAACTCAAACACTTGAAATGTATCCTGATGAGTTGCAGAATTTTATTTATTTATTTATTTGTGTAAAATGAATTACAAATGTCGCTCTGCAATGGGAGCAAATTTTAAATTTTGGGGGTACTACTGCACTTGAGGAACGTATTGTTTAGCCACAGAACTTCTGGAAATGCGGAGAATCCACACATTCCTAAGCATTTTCTAATGTATGACTGTGAACTACAACTATGTACTTTAAGTGAAATTACTATATTTACCTTTGACAGCCTACAATTCTAATAATAAAGTGCCACAATCAAACACTATAAACTACTGTAGTTACTGGATCCATGGTACACTGTACATTAAACTAGTCTGGAAACACTCTTAATTCAAGGCAAAACAAATTTTAGTAGCCTATAATGCTTCTGACTACAAGCCAATTAAAGAGAAAAGGGAACATTTAATTTAAAGTCAAAAGATATTTTTGTATTAGGTTTTTCAAGTGCTACTGTACACAACAAACTACAGGTAGTACATTTGAACAATATATTTAAAATGATGGAAGCAAACAGTTCTAATATATGTGCTAAAGTCACATTAAGCATTTGCATTCCTTTAAAGCTGTGAAACAAACAAGCACTTCTCTTCTCTTCCTGAATTGGGTTATCTAATTTCCCGCTGACTCAATAGGAGTGTTTATGCCCAGCTTGTGCTACCTTTGATTTATAGCCTTGATGTGGCTTTTGTTCGCTTGCCTTTATGGGTTTCCCCACACTGTGGTGCAGCATTAATAATGCCTGTCGCTGACAGAAATGAAACCGGTCACTGAAAACGCAGTTCCGACCGGCACTCTCTCTCTTTGTTTACCGCCAGAGAGAAGCACTGCAAAGGTGTTCTTACTGAGCATGCCATCTGAGATAGTAACAGTATTTTGATCACCCAAGAACTGCCACTCAAAATTAAACTGCCATAATAAGAGATGGGTAAATACAAGCATGCTCAAATCTTCCTCTCAAAAGCCTCCTGCCACCGTGCTGCAATAAAGGCAGCTCCACACACACAGCGCTGTGATGAGTTGATGCACTACTCAAATGCACATTGTATTCTAGTTTTACACAGAGTTTAAATAATTGGATGGAATCTAAAAGTGACAGTAACACCACCCACATCACAGGCACATTTGCAGGCTTTTTTCAGTGTGAAGTTGCATTGCCTTATAGGACTGTTTCAAGGGCTTTTTAAAATATGCAATCAAAAGCACAGCAGAAGTGCATCTACGAATACTAGGCAATCATTTTAAACAATAGTACAATGGTAGCAATTCTAGAAAAGCTTCAACACTTTTTTTTAACATTTTAAAAAAGTTAATATTTTAGACAAACTATGCTTCATACCGAAAAAGTCTGAAATGAAACATCTACTGTAGCCTATAAATACAAAGAAAAAAAAAGAAGAAAGAAAGACCCCTTCCTGAAGCACAAATAACTTTTTACTGTAGTGTTTAAATCCAATTTCAAGTTCTGTATTTGTATCTGTATCAACTTGCCTGGTTTAAAGATTTAAGACCAGTAAACGACAACTGTCTGAAAAAGGAGTGTGAAAGATTTAAATCTCTATTTTAACTGCTTCACAGCAAAGTGTTTAATTTTAATAAATGACATAAAAATGCATGTATTAAAGTAGCTGCAGTACAGTAGGCTATCACCAGTCCAACCCAGGGTTGATCAGAACAAAGTGATTTTGGATGTTTTTATGTTTGATTTGAATTAGTGCTCCAGCCACAATAACCTTACATCCCCACAGGTGTATACAATACTGTATCCCCACATATAGTACTGTATACACCAGCAAACAAAGAACAGGTAATTGGCTACACACTGTGGTATAAAACACAAGCTTCTATGCAATACGAATTCCCTGAAGTTCTGAAAGCTATTTAAGTTTTTTAATTTATTTATTTAAATTGAAGGTCACAATGTTATTTCTAGAGAAAACGTTTACTCTAAAAACCTCTAAGTCTCTTTTCAATGTATTTTTAGAGGGTCCTAAGGGGGGGGGGGGGGGGGGGGGGGGGGGGGGGGGGGGGGGGGGGGGGGGGGGGGGGGGGGGGGGGGGGGGGGGGGTTACTTATACACTGATATGACCTGTAGGCTTTTTCCTGAAATTGTTGTCTCAAAAAGGATGGGGGACTTATATATACACTGTTGAGACTTATACACCCGTTTTTACGGTAACTAAATACTGCAAATTAGGTGGTCTTCGGTGTGATGTAAAGATACGCGAAAAGTGTTTTGCAAGTGCAAAACTTCCATAATGCTACTGTAAATCATTTTTAACACTAGCACTGCCATAGCTGCTTTTTGCAATTCAAATTTAAATATCTCTGCGTATGTGTGTATCTTGTGCATGTCCGTTCTTAAGTGTTACTAAATATTTTAAATAAACACCCACATAGTGTTTCAGCTGCAGAATCGTAAAAATGAATAAGTTATAAGCGCTCGCTTCTTCAACTGCCAGACCCGCAGATTATGCAGCATATTGAAGTCAATATAATATAGCTGACAATTTAGTCTGAGCTTTGTAATAAAATCAAAGTCATTGTGAAAAAACATATTATATACTCCAGCTGAGTGCTGAAACTAATGAAAGTCATTCTACACATCATATATTATTATTATTATTATTATTAGCAGTTGTCACAAAATATACACATTGAATCACAATACAGTGTGATATAGCTACACTACTTTTTTCTCGTCTGCCTGTCCTCTGAATAGAGTTACCACCAACAGCTCAAGCCGTGCAAGCCCCGCTGCACACCACTACACTCCTCAGGCAGAACAACTGTGCCACACTGAGTGTGTACAGGTGTAAAACAAAAAAAATAAAGGTTATTCTAAGCTCTCTGCACAAATCAGTGACCATCGGGACTGATGCTAAACGAAAGCTAGAGACTTACATTTTACAACGCAACGAAGTACAGTGTGGATATACTGGAACAAATGGCACGGCTGGATTCTGTCACAGGTGGTACCCGCAGGTGGCCTGTGGATGTTTTTTTTATAATGTTTTGGACCTGGCAGTCATCAACGCTTTGGATTTGTACAAGGAGTGCATTGGAAACACAATCACTCAGAGGAACTTCATTTTGCAGCTAGCTCTCGAGCTAGGCAGAAACATTTTGATAAAAGACACGAAAGCCGGCTGGCAAATGCCTCTCAACCTTCAGCCAGCACTGCGCCCACTGGCACATGGAATAAAAGACAACGCCAGGTTGCTAAATGCAATAAAAACAGAACTTTTGATGCCTGCGTCTGTTGTGAAAAGGTAATCTGTAGCAAATGCACTGGTACAGTTTTAAAGCGTGTTTTCTCTGTACCTAGAAAGCTGTAATAGAACTCTGCCTTTGAACTCTGTTTTACTCAAAGCGCTTTCGCGTTGCATAAGTTATGTTATATTTTTGTTTTATGCTATTTTTATAACTAGTTATTTATGTTTTAAAAATTTTATGTGCATATAGCTTTCTACACTTGTTTACACAGAAGTTTATTGCGTAAAGTCAATTTTATTAGTTTTTCATGTTTATGTATATGTGCTATTTTTGAAAAAAAAAAAGTTCACATTTTCAATATAAATACAGAGTTTCTGCTCTGAAAATGTTATGCATGATGTTCATAAATAAAAATATTAAGTTGAATCCGATTTTTCATTTTCATATCAAAGCCGTTTTAAAATGGAGCCGCACATTTTGCGGGTGCAGTGGTTGTATGTAGTATGAAATCTTGCCTGTTCTAGTGTTAACAGCCATAAAGTCTGATTTTACTCATCGCAAAAAAAAAAGTGGCGTATGTAAAGAATGGTGTTCATCTGCCGTTCTGCACCCACTAGCAAATCTGCACTTTGCCATCATTAATCTATTAAAATTAGATTGAAATGTATTCAAATGAAGAAATGAACATGGAATTGGGCAGGATATGGATACTAACAGGGCGCAAATATTATAATGTGATGTAAGGATTTATCCTTGTGCTTAGGCAATTGCTGACCCTCCAAAAACATTACACCTCTTCTTACAAGGTGCAAACCATTGTAGAAGTGAGCAATTAAGAGCTGTATAAAAACTCACACCTGCAGAGACCTGTCATTGGCTTCAGGATGGCTGCTGTGGTCTTAATGCAACAACACTTGGCTCTTGAGGAGAGACAGGAGCACGTTCGGAAGACTGTTCGGAAGACCCCGCATATTCAATCCCAGGGTCACTTTGTTTGGGACGTCGGAGGACATGGTGCTAAAGCATTATCGTCTCACTCCACAGGTCATCCTAGACCCAATAGCTGAATTGAGCTAGACATCCGCTTCAATGTAGGGACAGATATCCCTGCACATGTGAAAGTGTCTCTGGTTCCTTTCAGATCACGATTGGAATGTCTGAAGGGATTGCCCAATCCACCTTATCCAGTGCTAGGCAAATTTCTGGATGTCAGGGTTGGCAATTTTATTTATTTATTTATTTATTTTTAAAATCAATTCATTATTTATTTTTATTTTTTTTGTAGTACCATAGTTGTATCTCTACAGTACCTCCAAACTAAATGTAAGGATGTTGGAAATTATGGTTTGTGAACAGTTACATACCAAACAAAAATTTGTCAATTTTAAAGGAATAAATAACTAAAGTAAATTATTTATCATTATGGCATCTTTTAAATTTTACCTACAATATGTGAACTACAAGAATTTAGCGATGGTGTATGCCAGAGGAAAGATACCCCTCACAAATCTCAGTCTTTTCTTTTACTTTTCTTTCTTTGATTTCCTTTTTCTGGGTCAATCCAAACACACGCAGTTGTTACTTAGGACTACTTTGCTTTTTATAGGGTTAAAGTTCCCGATTGCACCACTAAATAAACCTGGTTTCAGTGGGTCTTAACACAGTGCTCAAGTTGTCTATTTGGGACCCCACTGCTTCATCAGAATCGCTTTGCCGAATATGTTAATGATGGGGCAGGCACTCTATAACGGGGCAAGACGTCTTCAGAATACCATATCAGTCTACGCTCCATTTATGCGCCACAGAATTAGGGGCAAGCGCCATTCGCATTTGCGCTGTGATCAGAATACAGAGTTTTAGTTTACAGACAGTAAGAGTTTAAGATGTTTGTGTTAATAAAACTTTTTTAAAACATAGTTTTCATGTATTTTCCTTGAGAAACTATAAAAAATAGGTAGTAAAAGAGGTAGGTGAAAAAATGATTGAAATCAGTGATTGAAATCAGCCAGCCCTGGGGCAGGATAGTACCACAACTGATGTTGGCTGAGGCTTTTCCAAGCAACTCCATTTCATGCTGAGTGACCTCAGCTTTAAGGACTCTCAGAGCCTTCTCAGAACACTTTTCTTTTCTATGTGCCAAGAGCACTTTGCTGCTCATTCTGTGACACATTTATTTTTTTTAGGCTTTAATCTTCGTGCTCCACAAATGTCATACAGCGCCTACTGTTCTCTGCACTCTGTCACCTCTGGGCTGCAAGTGCAGGCGCTAAATAGACCGATGCACTCACTGAGACCCTGTAACGGGGTGCCCTCCCCTATGGGGTTGTTTATGTATGTATTTCATTTGTATTATTATTATTATTATTATTATTATTATTATTATTATTATTATTATTATTATTATTATTATATTTGTGTGTGAACGGAAGGAAGCTGTCCGTTATTGTTTATTCTTTGAGACCGTCGAAAAGCCGGTTTTAGAATGTGTAGCTGGCATGGATGGGGTTAAATCCCCATGCTAATAAAGCCTGTGAAAATGTGGCTGGAGCCTTAATTAAATAGTAGTTGTTTAACTGGCAATTAAGGTTCCAGCCACAGAGTAAAAGACCCACTCCAGGCTCAGAGTGGGGAGTTAAGAAAGTAAGGGGGAAAGCTACCAGCCAGCGAACAAGGTACTCATTTTAATAATAAGATTTATAAGTGTTTGTGTTATTTTTTACATTGGCTCTATATTTTACATAGTGCTCATTTATTTTTGTGTTTTGTTTAAATCTTTTGTTTTATTATTTAAAAAAGATACGGCTGTGGCCGTTTTGAGCCGTACCTTTCATGTTGACTACTGCTTCCTGAATCTGACGTCACCACCCATACGCCAGACAAAGCCATCTGTGACAGACCATCATTATCATAATTGCGGATCACTATTTGTGCATGTTGAGTAACTTGCATTGCTCTTAAGCTTAAATAGGGCGCACTGCAAAATAATTGCCTGGCCGCAACGCAATTAGAATTTTGCATCCGCAGTTATTTGCACTGCGCCTATACTTACATCACCATCCATATGCCATATTTAGAGCACAAATAATGTATACTGTGTTTTTTTATTCATGTTGCAGCTTTTGCGATTAATGAATTTGAGGGGTGCAATTTGGATCTTACTACTGTACTCTCACATCCCTTATACTAACTTTCATTTTTCAATTTGATAACTACAAAATCTGCTACTTTAGTAGAAACTGTAGTTTATTTTCTCATCTTTTTTTGTTACTGTAATTAGCTTTCTGATGCTTTTAATAGTTTAATGTATTTTCTTTTTTTTTCTACGGCTCAAAGTGGGTGTGCGACTTTGATTTAGGGGCAATTTATTTTAGAAATGCACTTTCTCGATCTAAAGTATATTTTTTAAGGGCAGTGTTACAGAATTAAAAAAAAAAGTTCAAGCTAAAAGTTAAGCCGCTCAAACAATGCAAAAACATTGTCAAAAAGGGAAAACACTTTTTTAAATCTATTGAATGTTATCATTGTATATGCCCGATACTGTAGTTAGAAGCTGTGTACTGTCGGTAAGTCTTTGATGGCGATGAGCAGTAGTGTTGCCCTGAACTATTTTCTTGTTTAATATTTAGCTAAAGTTCAGTACAACACAGCAAGTGGGTGGCCAAGTGTTGTTGGTCACATGGAATTGGCATGTGAATCTCCCCGCTCCAAAGCAGAAAGTTTGAGCCACATAAAACAGCTAATGACCCTTTTTCAACAAGCAGCAGCTAACAAAAACATTTGATCCCTGAATGCTTATCTTTGAGTGAAGTTCAGGGCAGATTGATGGCAATAAAAAAAAGTAGTTTGCCTTATGAATTATCTAAAGAGTCACTCTCTTACGTCGTGTACTTGCAGTATATAAAATCAGCAGAATAGGACTTCTCCTAAATACAAGGACTGGAACTTAACAGTTAACCTAACAGAAACCTATACAGAGACAAAACAGACCATAAGACCACAAGTACAAACGTTAACATGAAACACTGAAGACAAAGTTATTAAAAACAAGCAATTTAAACCTTTGAAAATCAGATTCTTGGAATTAATTTTTTTTTTTTTTTATTTCATCATCCAAAATAAATCCCATAGATTCAAATATATTTGAAAACACGATACTGTTTATTAGATTAACTGCAATATAAAATCCCTACATAAAAACTGACAGGTAAGGTAATAATTGAGTTTTCACTCAACAAAGTTTTCACAAAACCAAGCCAAACCCAGGCATTGGCATATTCTTCTCAGACTATACAAGATGTTCAACCGTTATGCTAAAATGTATTAACTGGGGCCTAACACAAGCTGGTCTAATGCAGCAGCTATTGGAGGTAATTATGTTGTTTCCTATAAACAAAGGCATATTTATTATGTGCTAAGTATCTACTAATAATGGTGTTTTATTAAAACAGGCGCTAGCCTATAATTTATTACAGAAGAAAAAGAAGGAAAGCCAAGATAAACATGGATCATCATGACATAACTGCCTGGCTGATTCGTGTCTGTCTTGTTTAAATTTCACAGACTGCACTCAAATTCTGAATATAAAAAAGATGGATGGACTTGCATTGTGGCAGAAGTGCAGTGTAACCCTTTTCATCAATCGGTGTGAACACATTTACACATCTGAATTATCACATCTTAGTAACCGAGAAGTGGGGAATGTCTGAAGTTAAAATAATGGAATTGCCTGTGGTGGATTGCCTGTTTTAGATTTTCCACTGTATTGTTCAGTGAAATTTAATGTTGCAGTCCAGTTTGTTTTTAAAATCCATCAAAAAAAAAAAAAAAAAAAAACTTCTCAAACCTAATTATGACATAAGTACATTTATAAAATGAAAAGTTTTACTTAATTTTTTTTTCCTTTTTTGGGAAGAGAATTCACACATTTTTTCTCTTTCCTCTTAATTCACTACTGGATTCCAAGAATGACATTTTGAAAACTAAATACAGTAGATAAAGCCAAGTGGCATGTTCAGTCAAGTACAAAACAGTGTTGTGGTTTGAATAAACTTTTTAAGGGAACAAAAAGAGCAAAGTTAACTCAACACCCCAGTCCTGAACATATTTAATTCTTCACGCTTAGTTGGGGGCCAATCATGTTGGAGCTCCTCACATCATGCCATAGCTAATGCTGATAAGTGCAAGCTGTTACCATGACCCTGAAAGGATCAGTCCCAGTGCCGACAGCAGTTTAAAAAAATATCTTGTACGCTTGCAGCCTTTAAGAGAGGCCGCCCCTGCTTTCTGTTTCACTCACTCACACACCAAGATAATATCCGTTTCAAAGCTAGTGACATCTGCTAAATATATCTTCAATTACAGCATCCAATTAAAAATAGTAGGGTGAATTAAAAAAAAAAAAAAAAAAAAAAAAAAATCAAGCATATAAATTGTCAATGAATTGCCTTTGTTCTTATCCCTTTTTTAGTCATTTAAAAGAAGCAGGGCTGTAATGACAATGAAGTCAAGAAACAAGGCATCACAATGATCAGAAAAAGACCAGAAATAGAAAAACCTCTTGTGTTATCTACAGTTTGCAGGAAATAAAAAAGATGTTCAATGGCAATCTAAAGTATTTTTAGAGAAAGCGAGTATTTATTTTCAACAGACTACTTGGGTAAACTAGCTACACTGTATGAAAAAAAAGTTCCAAGAAATCTCATTCATTTTTTTTTGAAGATGCAATCCCATTTTGTTTCAAAAAATAAATTAACAAGCGCTGTATGTATGTGAAGATCACATGCGAGAGTTTACAGTAACATACAATCTGTTCATTTACATGCTCGCTCAGATAATACAAATCTCATTCGCTGACACACATAGCTACATGTAAATACTGTGTGTATACACAACCAAACAATAGGCTACAGACGCTCACACATTTGTATTTTCAGTGCATAGCATACTGCATTTTAAAGGAAATGTGTTTTTACATCCATTTCCAAGATTTTACTGACTTTTGTTCAAATTCACGATTTTCATGATTTCCGTGACCTATGTGACAAAATCATACCCTTTTTCATCGTAAACACCAAATAATTTTACTTCATTTAACATGGTTGCATTACAGTTTACTAGCAGTCATCTGAATCCCCTTTTCAGAGTTTGTAGCGCTAAACAAAACCAGAAAATATTGTACGTACTATCCTATATTGTAAAACAAATCTTGTAGCAATAGGTGACTGTATAAAAATTAATATTATTATTGTACATTAATATTATTATTAATAACAACAACAACTTGTTGGACCTGGGGCACTTCGTAATATCCAATTACAGCAGTCGCTGTATTAAAATTAAAACCTCACCGGTTACACGTTCAATGGGGTTAAAATACTCACAAGTTGATTGCATTTGTTCAGCAATTGATACCCATGCGTTCTCCTTTTTCATCTGATCTTTATAAAATCAGCAGATCTATCGACCGTATAGAACGGGATTGACACTGAGTACCTTCGACAAACAACCGGTCATCCATTTTGGCGTTTAATAACCATACCAACGAGTTCAAAGTTCAGATGCTTTGAACTAGGGATGGGTCGGTATACCGGTTTTTCGGTTTACCGCAGTTTAGGTACATTATGATATTAACGCTGTTGCTTTTATTCTAAACTGCAATTATCGTAATTCGGTTATGCACTGGTTAACGCATTTTTCAACTACAAACACGGTTCTGAATCAAGCAATGGTACTTGCAGCCTTAGCAAAGTGTCTGAGGATGATCTTTTTGTGAACTGATACTGTATTTTGATAAACCATCAAAGAAACAGAATACACGTTTCAGTTGCTGCGTTCTGTTACCCAGAGCTTGCTTCTCCGGCAGCTCTTGGCTGCTGTCTTTCTGACGTCATACGCAGCTTTTAGAGAAACGCCTTATCCAAACTTTGCAGCACAGTAAACATTTCAATGTTCTATATTTATATTTGTCTGGATTATCAACAGTCAGTTTAATGTAATAGATTAACATTAACTTTATTTTAAAATTATATATCACTTATCACGGATTTAGTACATTATGTTTGTTTAAATAAATTATTTATTTAATATAGCGTTGACAAGGTTGTTCACGGCTTCATTTTATGATAAAAGGTGTCGTTCGCCTCCGCTAACAAGGTGGCAGCAGTAGTTTTAGGGGTTATTTGCATTATGATTAGCAGGTCACGCGTGATCTTTGCATCGTCCCTTTGGTTCACAGTCACAGCCAGCCTCCCATAGTAACATTTCAAAGCTGCGCAACACCATGCAGAATCTGCACATATTTCTGTGGGTGCTGAGTGACGTCTACAGCGCATCTCCGAGATTCTGTGCAGGACTGTGCAGAACTGCTGAAATCTGCGCTATAAAGAACACGACCAATGTCTCAAATAAAACTAGCACAGACTCGTAACTGCAGCAGGACAGCGTACTTAGTATCAACGTAGTTTTGTTTAAACTAGCTGTAACAGTATCCAACTTTCTTAAGTGAAGATTTTTTTTTTTTTTTCCCAAACTCCACATGTGTAATAATCATTGGCCGCTTACTTGTGCAATGTCGTAAATGTAAATCCAATAACACGTTTTATATATATATATATATATATATATATATATATATATATATATATATATATATAATATATATATATCCAGTTGAAAAAATAAACGACTCATCTCTGTTAAAATGTTTTAACAAACTACAGCACCACGTCATTTAGAGTAAATAATAATATTTATTTTTTTTTAAATTATTATTCTGATTGTCTTTATAAAAAAAAGAAATGTACCAAGTTATTTGTCATAGTAAAATACTAAATACCAAATGTTTAAATCATTCCATGAAAGGAAGTGTATTTTATTTTATTGGTTTTATTGGTTTTAATTTTGTAAATTAAAGTAATTTAAGTCATTAATCTTATTATAATTTTTATACAGTCACCTATTCTACAGCAAGAACAGTGTCTGTCCATCCATCCACCCATCCATCTCTGCCAGTCACACTCTATATGGTGAACACGATAACTGGCTTCATTTTGCACAAATCTTCACCAAACATTGCTAGCCTCAAATAGATGTTTCAAAGTGATTTGGCTGTAAGCCGATAGATACACCGAGTACATGTACTGGTTAAAATATGTTTAAATCACGTTTTCTCACATTATTCTGTGATTATGAGGACCCATTGGTTATAAGTGGCCACAGTAACTTTATTCATTGAGCACAGCAGCTGGACATGTTAATTTACTGCAGGGAGAGGGTAAAAGCTGAACACAAAACAAAATGATGAGAAATGTCTTGAAAACTAGGCCTGTGCCATGTGATTAATCTGTACAGTCTACAGATTAAAAAAAAAAAAAAAAAAAAAAGATTATATACATTTAATATTATACTCTTCAAAAAAAGACCAGATTTCTTAAAGGCGCTCTGCAATTACGCCCTCCCAGGAAGAGTGTTCTCCCTCAATGGAGCCTTGATATTGCATTGGAGGGTCTCATGAAGGCCCCGTTTGAGCCCATATGCTCCATAGAGTTGAAGTACCTGTCCATGAAGACAGCCTTCCTCGTGGCTATCACCTCCACTAAGCTGGTCAGTGAGCTGCAGGCGCTGTCGGTGCACAGCTCCTGCATGCATATTTGGGACGGTGGCAGCAGGGTGTCTCTGCACACCAACACTGCTTTTCTCCCCAAGGTGATCACAGCCTTCTACATTACTCAGTCTGTGGAACTGGAGTCCTTCCATCCACCCCTGTTTCCTTCAACAGAGGCTGAGATTGAATTTCCTCTGCCAGTGCAGGCATTGCAATGCTATGTGGACAGGACAAGAGCTCTGCGTCAGTCTGACCAGCTCCTTGTCTGTCACAGGACACAGACCCTAGGACAGCCCCTCTCAAAGCAGTGTCTATCACATTGGATTGTGGACACAGTGTCGACTGCATATGATGGTGCTGGCTTGCCCCCACCTGGGAGGGTAGCAGCACACTCCACTAGAGGGTTGGCAATATCTTGGGCCCTCTTCAGAGGGCCCTCGCTGTCTGATATTTGTACTGTGGCTAGCTGGGCTATGGTGCATACTTTCTCCAGGTTCTATCACCTTAATGTGGTAGATCCTGCCATGCCTTCATTAGACACGAGGGTGTAAGCTCACACCGCTAACCCTTGGGTTATGCGGTTCTGATGCGTCCCTCATATGCCTCCGTTCCTTCTCCCTCGTGACGGCTCTGGTATACATTATCCCATACATATCGGCGTTGATGGTCGTCTTCAAATTGAAAGGGAACGTTAGGTTACTTACCGTGACTCTGGTTCCCTCAAACAGAAGACGACCAACCGCAAGGTCGCATCGGTCACCCTCGCGAGTTAGATGGATAAAGATAAATGGCTTCCTCAGGATGATAGTTTTAATCCCTCGGTGGGTGGGACCAAGTGCGTAACCCCAGGAAGGGGCCTACCAGCAGCTGTGTTATAGAGAGCTCATCAATACCTACCCAATGGGCAGGCATATCCCATACATAATGTCGTTGGTAGTCGTCTTCTCTTTCAGGGAACCAGGGTTACAGCAAGTAATCTAACGTTTCCTTGATAAACTTAAATAATGTTATTAACTATGCGCATTACAAAAATGTAATTATTGAATCGATTATCCAGTATTTATAATCGATGGACATAATGAGCCCTACAATTGATACCTGTTAATCCATTTGTATATCAGAATCACAACTAAGAAACACGTTCATAGTAAAATGGGTTTAATTTCCTTTCTTTTCCCCCTATGAAAACAACTAAATGGGCTTTTAAATGGTAAGTCTTACTTTTTCATTTAAATGCCAAAGCAACTCGTCTTTATTCATTTTAATACAGTTACTCGTCATAACGATTGTAATAGCGTGCCCAGCAAAACGCACTATAGCTTTAATAAAGATTAGTCGCTTATTAACTTGTTGCAATCTCATAAGTATGTTAAAAATGAAGGCTTGGCCTATTTAAAAACCCATTAAGTTGTTTGACAGAAAAAAAAAAAAAACTAAATTAAATCAAATAAATTACTCAATTAAGCCCTACACATAACTAAATGTATAAAAACAGTGAAGCAATATGAAATAATAATAGCATCGGCGGTACGATAATGGCCTAGTTTGATTAGAGGACGAGCATTAATTGCATTCTTACAGAAATGTTTTGCAGTCTAATTATTCAAACAGTGCTAAAAACACAAATCACACAAGAACTTGCTGTGTTCACACCACACTGACTTTATTCCAAGTACAGTATCACAGAGGAAAACTTTTTGATGCAACAGTAAATTATATCAGGAGGAAAAAAATGCAGTTCATTGCAAAGTCTGTTATGCACATTAAAGAAAGCTGGAGTACCTGGATGCAAGGGAGATATATATGCTAACCAAAGATAAGCACAACAAAAGCAAACTTTCATACCTATTCATACTCTGTTTATGAGAACTTTTTGTAACCTAAATAATTTATTTAGTTTGATAAGGAAAAATAGGTTGACTAAGCTGCTAAGAAAAACAATTGTCACACTTCATCATCATCTACTGTGCAGCAGCACACACCCTGTGTACCGCCTGGAATAAACAGATGTCAGAAGAAAGTTAACAAATATCAGGTACCACAAAAAAACACAGTTTCTCAGCCTGTACTCCGAAGACAAAACCTAGTGTACTGATAAAAGGTACAACATGGCACCACATTATTTCTTAACCCCCTCCCCCTGTACACTGTGAACCTCAACTCATTTAAACACCTTGGCCCCACTGCCCATGGTAGACCTATATCCTACTGAATATGTTATAGCAGATGTTTCCATTGTATGTTTTGTCTGAGCCATTTGCAGGACTTGTTAAATCACTGAGTCTGCAGCCTTGTCATTCTTATTGCTTTGACCTCTTGCTGCCATCAGTGCTGCATTACTTCTCCTCTTAACAGTACATACTTCACTGCTCCCTAAATCTTTTTTAAAACAAAGTCTGAGACCTTTTCCCTTAAAAAAAAAAAAAAAAACTCTTATTCATTTTCATAGAATTGTGGGGTCGTGATGTGGCAAACCAGTTTCGCTGCCTCAACGTATCCCCTTGATAGCATTGCATTTAATACCATCTATTATCCCATGTATACAGTACGTAGCTAATAAGATCATGTAATGTATATGCCTGGCCACCATTCTCATAATTCTCCATTTCTCTAAATTCCTTTGAGGCAGCTGAGTAAGCTTAGCAGGGATAATCTGGTCCAGAGGACTGCTCAGCCAGTCTTTAAGACTTCTGTAAGCCATACAGCAAAATGTTCATATGGCAGGTACAATATTCTCAGTCAGTATTTGATTATGTATTTAAAATAATAAAAAAAAAAAGAAGTATTTGACACAGTAGGGCCAACTTAATATTCCACATGATGTTAATGGTGTCATGTAAACTGAAGAAAAATATTGAATAAAAAACAAAAACTGAAGTACAATTCCATGCACAGGGGTGTGTAAAGGTACCCCTCTGTACTGTATAATCTCTTTACAGGTTCTGTGGGTGACACATAGACCATCTGGGGGAAGACGACATGGCGAGTCATCAAGAATGACACATTTAAACAGCAAGCAGAGAAAGCCCACCTTCAAACTGAAATGTGCCAGTGGTTAAACATCTTGCACTGCATCACGTTACCACACAGCCTCATACAAACAATCTCTTACGGGTTTTATGTAAAATATTATCCCTATAAAACACAATTATAGTAAAAAATAAGAGAACTTGTTTCCCCTCTTCAAGGCTACACTTTTTTTTTTTTTTAACTCTCTCCTGAGTTAGTGAATTTGTAAATGACTAGATCAGACAGATGCGGTATACAGGAGCAATTGAACTTTTGAATAATTTTACTTTCCATTGTGTTATGCATAATGCAGTGCGAATGTAAGAAAAACCCAAGTGTTCGCTGTGGAACTGTCCTGTAAATAAAGGCAATGCCCTTAATGATACTGAAGCAGCACTAGGTCAGGTCTCACTGCGATAACAAAAGCAAATCCAAGGTGTATACAGTCTGTAGTAAATCTCAGGCTGAGGAAGCATACAATAAAGCACAGTATTGAGTTACTACAAACAACAAGAAGCAATCTGGCAGTTCCCTGGTTTCCTTTTGTGCTAACACTGTGACAGTACTCTCGTTCAGCTGTCTGGGATTGATTTTCATGCATGTGCTGCTCTGCAGTGTCTACAGGCAAATTTATAAAAAAGATAGTAACTTTGAATCCAAAGAGAATCTTCAGGAAAAATGAAAAGATATCCCTCAATATGTGTGCAGCATTAAATCTTTAACTGTATAATTCCTGCATACTAGAATATATTTTTTGCATTGCAGATGTGCAGTCAAATGTTCAGTTATGTCTTCTATAGCTCCCTTTTGAGCTGAAGATGAAGGGGAGCCTTGTACAGGTGGAACGGACAGCAAACGTTCTACAGAGCTGTGCAACACTCGTTTCTCTAATGTACGAGTAGAAAAGGATGCACAAAACTCGCAATAGCTACGGTCGGCAAGTGCCTCCTTAGCATGGTCCGGACCCAGACAGGCAGCACATCTGCCATGCCTGTCCTCCGTGGGGAGACCTTTCTTGCAAACGTCACACGAATGAAACCACGGCATAATGCAAATGCAGTGGTGTGCAATGCAAACGACCTTGAACTGTAATTACTATCAGTACAGCCTACATCACCAGTATCAACGTATCAAATGCTTAACACCTGCACTATTTTCTATAGTGCACAACCCCAGTAAACACAGTACCGTGCAACAATTTAGTTTTTTAGAGTGCACAGAGACAGTGCACATATAGTGCAGTGCAATATGGTGGGCAATGCACAGTATACACAGTATGGTACAAATGGTACGGTATAGTGCTGATAATATATGTACGGTATAGTATATAGCACACAGTACCCTAGGTGCACGGTATGGTGCAACAGTACGGTACGGTAACCTCGTTCACTAGGAACGGTGTTAGATCACTGATCTAAGGTTACAGAAGAAGCAATATGCAGGGATGCCCACCTGTATAGCTTCTGGCTTAACATAACACAGCCCTAAGACTGGAGGAAGCCTGCTGTCACCGTGACAGCCCTCGCAATGGTACTGCAGAGACCAGAGCGGCAACAAAACACTGTGGGAAAGACTGGAAGCAATCAGATCCGAAGTAGAGCTGAGCCCAGCAACTACTAGTGAATAGGAAGGGTAACCTCATTCCTTGTACAAAAGTACTGGCAGGAACGGTAGCAAGTCTGGGGCCTACACTTACCACAGGAGAGTTATAGGGATGCCCACCTATAACGCTTTTTGGCTAACCAACAGATCAAAACCCAAGGAATGCCTACTGCTAGAGTCCCAACAGTCTTCATACTAAATCTGCAAGCAGATCTTAATGTGGTACAGAGACACTGTGGGAAAAGCTGCAAGCAGATTGACCCAGCGTGCACGTCTCTGCCAACACAGGACAGCTGAGCCCAGCAGTCGCGTCAGTATTTCTGTAAAAAAAAAAAAACAGAGAAAACAATTTCTTCTCGTACAAAACAGTTACCGTTATTTAAATATATTTTTTATAATAAAAAACACAATTTTTATTTTATGCTGCAACCGAAGCTAGCAGCTTATGAGACAGCACCAGTGGCTGGCTTAAGGCTTTCGATCCCGGGGAAGGAGTAGCAGAGCTGCTGGCTTCACACGGAGCACAAGACTGCTGAAGGACTAACGAACAACCGTGGCTAAGTGCACAGTATGTGAAATAATTTTTACTAAAACACATCAAAACAACAATTTGCAATTGTTAAAACACAAGCGAACAATAATAATACAAATCAGATATATTACTATGTGTCATTTATCTGTTTGCATCTCTCTCTCTCTATCAAGTCAGTGAAAGAAAAAATTGACGTTTTCTGTGTCAATCTCTTTTATTCAATCAAATTTTTTTTTCTGTTTGCTTTTTTCAGCTTAGAATCTGTGTAACTAGTCATCAATTCAAGTGTCAACATAATTCAAAATCCTCCAGGACATTCACTTGACGACATTGGCCGGGCTTTAATCCAACCTGTGACAGATGCACTGCCTCCCTTTTTATACATTCTGGATCTGAGTGTTTTCTTCTGATACTTTACATCAGAGATTTTCTTCAGAGATCCTATAAACTCTGATTGACACTGCATTATCCACTGCTTGGTTTGGCATAATACATACAGTATCTCATCCAAAATACAAGCTCTTGCATTTACTATCTGCTGGACAGATGCTTGCTCAACCTGGAAGCAAGCTGCCCCATCCTCATGTTTTCATTGGATTAGGAATGCAATAAATCTAAATTTACAATTTGGTGATCCATTGAAAAGTTCTATAGCATGGCAGCCCACTTCTGTCACTAAAGTCCTGTAAATCAGCAAATAATGTAAATAGGCCTATTCAGTCAAAGCAAGACAAGTTCCAAAGACACCAATGGAAACCCCTTCAACAATATAAAAGTGCGAGGATTATGGAAAGCCTTCACGGATGGCCATATGGCTTGGAGTACTGTACATACATATGATTTTAGAATGCACTAGTGCCTATGTTCTCAATTTAACAAATAAGCTATCCAGAAATGGGATGCAACTCAGTAAATACATTCTCTAAGGGTACGCAAAAGACATGGCTAAGCACCACCACTGAACCTTCTCTACTCTAGTGATGTGGAAAATTTGCATAACGCACAAAACTACCTGGATGTAAATAAAAACTGGTTTGGCGGGTGAGCCGCTCTTTCTCCAAGAAACTAAGTCATGTGGAAATGCATTCACTGCTGTAATGACCAGTTGGGCAGTGGAATATATTTTCTTGCCCCTAGTTTATCAGGCATCAGCACCCTGGAACTCACTGTCCGTAATCTCAGGCACTGGCAACTTGCACAATATTTTTTGTTTTGTTTTACAGGAACAACCCTAGTATGTCATCCCGTTGCAAATCTTGGTTTGATGGTATTATTTCAATTCCAATTTGATTTCATCTGTTTGCACAATATTTAAAATTGCCTGTCAGAAGGGCATAGCTATTAGTAGTTTGCTTCCTACATATGGCAATGTTTTGATCAATATTCCTGGCAAATACAAACACAAATCACAGCAGGTGGACTCCTCCCTTCCCTGCTGAAGATGCTTCACCCTAGTGCTGCACACATCTACTCTGCATAGTGCACACCAGCCACAGTCCACATGCTTTAGCCATTACTGAAGAATGTAGGCATGCCTCTGTTATGGCTCAGAAAGAATATGCTATCTATAAAACATAAAGCAATGTTTACACCAGCAGGCACGTATCATCCAAGGGCTTTCTTGCTTGTACTCCTCTGTTCTCAACAACACTCTCTTACATAAGATATGGTGTTGCTCAGAATGCATGCAAAACTGCATCCTTCTCCCCCTGAAACAGGCTACTACAGCTGCTCTGAAAAATATAAAGCTGATTCACGAATTATACACAGTGATCTGTCTTAAAACAGACCATTTATTAAGGACAGTGCTGTGCAATTATGCCAAGGGAGAGTTTCAGTAAACAGCATTTATAATATTACTTTACCTATAATTCGGGGTCTTCTTAAAACTGGTGAATTTACATATTTTTCCCAGGTAGGTTATGAAATAAAATTAGGATTTTGCAGATCTGTTTAAACATAAGTTGATAATATTTCAGAGCACTATAATGCATAAAAACAGTGGTAATTGCTTCCTAACTAAAACAGAGTTGCTGCCGACATTCTCTGTTGTGTAAAGAATTGCCCATACAGTGAGACTGCACATTCTGTATCCACTGAATTGGTTGGAAGTGTAGTTCTCCAGATGTGGAACTCGATTAGAAACCGTCCCAAAACTCTGTTACCCAAGGACACCTGTAATTCTTTAATAAAGGCCACATATGCAGCACGTTCGCTGTCATGTTGTTTGTCCAACCCAGGAATTTGTTTTATCAGTACTGAGTCAAAAGAAAGAAAATGTGACTAATCAGATCTAAAATTCTAACTGTGTTTAAAAAGTAAGCAGCAGGATGTTTGAAGCAAGGTGGCTATGCTAGATCGTACCTATAGCACTGATTTAACTTGGCTACAACTGACAGGAATACTTTGTTAGGGATGGGAATTTCAAACTTTTAAAATGTATAAACTCTAAAAAGATGTAGTTAAATGTTCAATAATATGAGTATAATTGGTCACGTGACACATTTCACCAAAACGCATATTTTTTAATGTATTAATTTTAATAACTATACAGTCAGTCTATCACGTATCCAAATGCCGTGTTGTCACAGTAAGGGCGGATATTATAAAAAGGAAGGGGTTTGGCAATTGCCTTCAAGTAGTTTCTCTAATTGGGGCGGGTTTTTCTTATCGGTCGATCTGGTGCTTCATTGGTGCACTTTGTGTTCATGCTGTAATGGGCGTGGTATGGTATCCACTCCACACGGGTTAAGCGTGTTTTCTGTTGTTTGTTCGATATTTTTTATAAAATGTATTTGTTTTACATTCTGTTATATTCTGTTTCGGAGCATCTCAATTAATATGCGATTCTGAAGCTAAATAGCGGTTGATTGTTTTAATGTTAATACTTAATGTTAATACTTGCTAATACTCCCAAAATAAAGAAAACTACAACCCCCATCTCATGGTCTATCACGGTCACAGGCAAACACTGAAACACTAAAGGGCGGTGTGTTTAAAAGGACCATTTTGTCATTAACATGCAGCCTCCCCCTTGGTAGATTCATTGTCACTTCCTTGGGTTGTTCCTTTTTGAATGGGAGACCAAGCTCCACTACACAAACTACAAATTGGACTTTTATTACATAATGTACAAGGGCTGGGATCCTCAAACTATCTGGTTTTAAAAAACAATATCCTAAAAAGTGGTAGAACAACAACAAACGCTATTTGAAAAAATGAAATAACACTTTAATTTAATAAGACTTTAAACAAACCCTGAAGGTGACTCTCAAACATCTGTGGCAACAAGTCAGCCTGCCTTGATTCTTTGCTTGTGCACACTGACTTCCATTGAAATGACACGACAGATAACGACAAACACTTTCACAACCAAACTGATTTTAACATTTCTTGTAGTTTTTTTTTTTTTTTTTTTTGGTTTGCATTGCTGCTGGCAACCAGTCAATTAGCCCTGAGCTGTCCTGCAGCTCCTTGCAAACCGTCACTTGAATGGTTTACAACAGCAACAACTGGCAACCCCAGTTAAGGTGCTACAGTGCCTTCTGCCAGAGGATGGTGGCCACAGCATAAGCAGTGTAGGGAATCTATTCTACAACATCTTCAAAAAAAGGCTGCAACATTTACCTTATTCTCCTTGAGAAATGGGTTTCTCTGCTAATACTGGCCTCTTTCCCAGCGCAACCAACTGTCACTAATTTAATGAACAGTTTGTGAACTGTGAGTGACAGGAGCAGAATGTGCATGTGTGTCACTAATCACATTTTGAATATAAACTAGCAGCCACCCTTTTCCAGTGAAATAAACAGTTTGCTTCCTGAAGTAATAGAGTGCATACATTACCAAACAGTGCTGTAACCATTTACCAAGGAATCAGTGTTTTACTTGTCATCCCTTTAATTGGACAATAATTGTGAATAATGCGAAATCACAAACACTCAAAATCACTAATTCTAAAGTATACAATGCCCCCAACTAGTACAGTGAACACCTCCCTGCACACGTCTGTTATACTTAATACAATGTTTGCAATGAACAGTTCTACAATAATTTAGGGTTACTGTTTTTCCATTCTGGGGAATAGCAAATTCAGTTTTTTGTCAAACAGTTTGTCCCACTTTTTATCAATGTTTGATAATTAAACAAGGCATTGTAATTTAATTATAATGTATGAAGTTAAAATAATAAATTACCTTTTTTTTTTTTTTTTTTAAGGCAATATTTTTCCTGCTGCACAGTCAGTCATATGCCTGAAGACACTTACATGTCAACGTTTATAAACATAATTTAGCTTATTCCTGGCACTAAAATGAGCTGGAAAACGTTATTACATTTCAACAGTTCATGAAAAGTTGTGTCCATCCTGTTGTGAGGAATCATGTTTACAGTCTTAGTCCACAGACTCTGTAGTTCAGAGAAAGGTGTTTTAGCTTATTGCTGGCATTATAATAAGGTGTTTATCTTATTGCTGGCATTATAATAAAAACATATGAAACAGTTTAGTAACACTCCAGCAATGTCATGGGAGAGTAATCCTATATACAGTACTCCACAAAGTTTAGTGTTTTACTGGCATTACCGTAACCAGGATAAAATATGCAACACTTTGATTAAAAAAAAGGCGTGCTGACTGACTCATTGCCACACAGGTTCTCTACTGTGTATCACCCGATTGTAATTTAAATAGCGTCCCTTTTAATGTAAACACATAATTAATCCTCCCAATTGTTTCTTTGCAAATTCTGCCTTATTTGCAAGTTTCAGCAGAGCCATGCGAGTCACGTGATGAATAAGTTAACTTGGCTGGCTGTAGAGCAAAAAAAAAAAAAAAAGCAGAAAACTGGAAAAACACAACACTGTAAAATTCCATTCCCAAAATGCCTAATTCCGTGATTCCATCCAAAATTGTGGAAAATCAATAGCCGTATCTGTTTCAGTCATCACAGATTTCCGTGAAATTTACCCACTTAGTGTACGGTAGCCATAATTAGTATGACAAGACCAAAATACACAATTGCTGGAAGTTTAACAAACAATCAAAAAAGAAAAAACTATACAGAGTTATAAATATTTGTTCATGACAAAAGTATTGGCAGCTTTACATTAAAAGTCTGTAAAAATGTAACAGAACTATTAAAAAAAAATGAAAGCATGAAAAACATAACACAGTAATTAAGTTGCGTTACAAAGTCAATAACCACAAAAGGAGGTATTTTATTTCCAATACTTCTTTATTTCCAAAAAGAAGAATGTTTTGGCAACACAGCAGACGTGATCAAGACAAAGGAGTTGGAATCACGTTCGAGAAGCACTCGTAACAAACTATAAAGGAAATGGCTACAGAACAGTATCAAAGAAATATGGAATAGCAAAATCCACACATCAGAGCAAAAAATCCAAATGTACCACAGAACAAATTAATCTGAAACACCTGAAATAAGTGGACAGTCAAATAAAATGATGGTGTAGGAGAGTCATCCAAGTAGCAAAAAAAAAAAAAAAACCTAAACTAAAAAAAAATACAAGATTAACAGCCAAGGACATGGAAAGATTAAGCATCAGGTATAACAGTGCTCGAAAGAACTGCACAAAGGCAACTCAGCACTTGAACACAGAGTTTTATGGATCTAGATCTTGCTGCAAATCACTTTTAAAGAAAATTCATGAAGCAAACTGTCTTCAACAAAAGACTAAAATATAACTTTCCCAAAAATGGACAAGAGGAAGTTTGGAAAAAAAAAAAGGGATGAATAAAACCTTGCATCTACAGTTAAACATGGAATGGTTTGATCATGCTATGGGGGTGCTTTAACATTTTAACGACTGGAGACATTTGCGTAATTAAAAAATGGAATGAATGCAGCCATGCATGAAAACATTCTACAAAGTACAATGATACCATCTGCTTGTCGGCTGATTGGCAGATCTTCCAACACAACAACCCAAAGGTTATGGCAAAGTGAACTCTGGAATTCTTGAAGAAAACAAAATACAAGTTCTGCAATGACCTTCGCAACCACATATCTCAATCAATAGAAATGCTTTGGACTAATCTGAAAAAGCTGTAGCTAGGCATTAGGCATCCATTCAGTCTGAGCTGAAGGAAATATGCAAAACAGAATGGGCCCAGATTTCACCAACAAGGTGTCATTATGTCTGAAAGCCATAATTAAAGCAAAAGTGGGACACAAAACACTAAAGCAGGGCTGCCAAAACGTTTGTCATGAACAAATATTTTATTTTTTATTTATTTTTTTATAAAAATGATTTGCTAAATGACTAGATATTGTGTATTTTGCTATTTATTTGATTAAAACAGTTAAAGTTTACTTAAATGCTTATCCTTACTCTTTCACCTTGAATTATTTGTCAGCAACTGCATTATGTTTAATCTTGAAATACCTGACCTGTTTTTAGACCGTGAAATAAGCCATTTTTTGTGAACAAAAACAGCCCTAGTAATTTGATTGTTGTATCTTTAAAGAAAGCGTAGTTATTCAGAGAAAATGATTAAAGTGACTAACTTGTGTACTGTGTACCCATGTAGGCCAGTTTGTACAGTACTTGGAAAGTGGTTTCAACATTGCAATACACCAGTACTTACAGTCATAGTTCAATATCAAGTGCTGAACATAAAGCTGCAGCATCCTATAATTCGACTTTATACAGCTACAGTAATTGTCTGCTGCTGCTATTATTATTATTATTATTATTATTATTATTATTATTATTATTATTATTTATTAGCAGATGCCCTTATCCAGGGCAACTTACAATTGTTACAAAATATCACAGTACAAAGTATTACGTTATAAAATATCACATTACAGAATATCATAATACAGACAAGAGCAGTTATGAAAGTACAATAAGATCAAATTCTTATTAAGTCACACACTTAAATCACAATAGTCTTGCATAACTTAGTCTTCTGTGGTCTTGGTGTTCATTGTAGTATGCAGTCTTCTATCTTCTGCTTTACCAGAAGCATACCTTTGCTGACATTTGTCTACATTTACATTTTTGATCAGCAGTTTGAGCAGTAGGGCCACCATCTTCCACCCCCATTGCAACCTGCTAGCTCCTACATTACAGTGCTCCTTCAGACAAACACTCAGAAATGAAAATGGTGTTTGTTTCAGAATACAGAGAACATCTTGTAGGAAAAAATTAAAACTGCTGTTAAAGAAAGTCATGTCGGACAGTAAGCACTGAATATGGAAACTATCAACCACGTAATTGTTTCCACACTGGTTTAGTGCCCACATATAGTAGCATAGTGTTCATGAAATAAACTACAAACTTTCAGACCACAGGGATGTCATATAATGGAAAGTAGATTGAAATAATCAAACAGTAACGTAGATGTGCAAAAAATTGTTTTTGCACCAAGCTAATGTGGTATGTTGTTCAACATTTCTATCTAAATTCTGCAGAACTAGGCCAAGACTATACTGGCAAAAGATAGACTGGTGTAAATAACTCTCTGTCAAATTTAAGCATGTGACCTAATAGTTTGAAAACTGGTGCCCATGGAAAAATGTAAGTGTTTTGCTAAATGCCATTTCCCTGCTTTTAAACCCTCTCTTTTTTTTCTCAATGAATGCAAGAACTTCCTGCACTTGGTGCCCTATGAATAGAGCTTGGCAGACAGTCAAAAAGACAGTACAAGGCTATGAATACCATGAATTCAGCTTCTGTGCAGCCACTAAATTAAAGGAATTCACAAACTCCACAAAGCTTTTCAGTACCCTAATAGATTCAGCCTTTTATTTAAGATTATAATAAGCACTAGCCGGAAAAGGACCCATTCCAAGTAACATAACTTGATGTGTCCGCTTTGTGTGATGTCATAAGCAAATTCGTGGGAGCATTTAGTTTTGGAAATCTTTTTAAAATCACCATTGTTTACAAATAGGCCTTTTGCATTCATGGCCCAATGGTTATATGTTGTTTATGTGCTGGTCAGAGTTTTTAACACAGTACTTTTAAAGACATTATATTAACTATGTTGGAATCGACATGCTACCTTTCAGTCCCTACATGCCAATATGTGTGGACAAACACCCTGCAGTACAAAACAGTCTCCATGGTCACCAGGGTAAGCAAACCCCCCAATTTTAAAAGCCAGTAAAACACCAGAAAAGAAGGTTTGTTTTGAATACATGAAAAAGACTGAACGAGGCACCTTGAAATAGCAGATATGGGATGCTGTGTAAAACTAGCCAAAGTGACACTTCCTGTCCTATTGAGCTATGTGGTTTCTAGCACTGTGACAGCAAACAAGAGTACTGACATAAACTTTAATTTTAAAACTTGTGATACTACATTAATTAAATTAAAGAGCCATTTTATTAGTAAGATACTGAGTTGAATCATTATAAAACACAAGCAGTTTACTGCATTTCTTAGTTAAATACTCTATTCTTACAAATGCAAAACAATGGTATTTTACGTTGATTTGTATTTATACACTGCTTATTTACATAAACTTTAATTTTACTTTAGGAGCTATCCAAACATTTAAACAAAGTGTACCATAAAATATAGCTATACCAACCACCTTCTTTAATTATCTGTGCCAGCAGTTTGAAGAAAACAAACAAAACAGGCTCTCTGATAAGAGTAAAATGACAATTATTTAATTTGTTCTGCCAAGGTTCCCTGCACTATCTGTGCTTCTCACAGACTACCGCACAGCAGGAGACATCGCTAAACAAAACAGGATTATTTCTCCAGTTATTAAAATGTCCCGTCCTTAATGCTGCATCAAAGATTACCCACGTGACCAGCCCAAAATGCCCAAAGCTTTAACTAGGGCATATAACTTCCAATTGACTGTGCCAGAGAGTGAAGTGTGTCTGAAAGTTTTTACTTAAAGTAGCAATGTCCCTGGTAGCTTAACTTTAGAAACAACACAGATGATACTCAGTGAAGTCAGAAAGAGGCATTGCAACATTAATACAGTTCTCTGGTTGGGGATTACATTTGTGCCAAGATGTATAGCTGGCTAGCTGTAGAACATTAAGCCTCTTGTACTGACCTAGGTGAAACACTCTACTTAGTTTTCAAAACAATATACAGTGATAGCTGCTTAATGAAAACAACTGGTTCTGAACTAACTGCATATAATTAACTTGCATTATCCGTGCTTTACAACAAAAACAAAACATACCCACCGAATCAACCACTCTGAACACAAACACCTGTACGATTTCCAAGTTTTTTTTTTTTTTTTTTTTTTTTTTTTTTTTTAAAATATATATTTTACATTTGGCTAATTGCACTTCAAGCTGAATCCTTCTAGGGCAAACGCAAACGTAGGAATTCGACAAGTATATCTAAAATATGTACTAAAGGCTGCTACCCACCAGACACAATGCGACAAGCGAAGCTGAGCAGTATTGCAACAAAATACAAGAACCTATACTTTTTTATAAGTATCACACCACAGGCGACAAGAAATAAATTGCAATTTGTCATACGACAACTAGGGAATTGAACAATCAAGCCATATCCATACTGGACGCGAGCAAATAATTTACAAGTCACTGCAGTCAGAGTATCCACACCAGACGAGAGCGACGTCGCTTTGAGAAAATTGAGTCGCTAAAGTAGAACCTGTTTACTTTATTTATTTTATTTTATCCGTCGCACGACTGGAATGAAACTGACCAATCAGAAGCTGCAGACGACACAAAAGTAGGAGGAGTGGCAAACACTGTTGCAGCAGCAAAGGTCATTCAAAATGATCTAGACAAGATTCAGAACTGGGCAGACACATGGCAAATGACATTTAATAGAGAAAAGTGTAAGGTACTGCACGCATGAAATAAAAATGTACATTATAAATATCATATGGGAGATACTGAAATTAGAGAAGGAATCTATGAAAAAGACCTAGGAGTTTTTGTTGACTCAGAAATGTCTTCATCTAGACAATGTGGGGAAGCTATAAAAAAGGCTAACAAGATGCTCGGATACATTGTGAAAAGTGTTGAATTTAAATCAAGGGAAGTAATGTTAAAACTGTACAATGCACTAGTATCACCTCATCTTGAATATTGTGAGCAGTTCTGGTCACCTCGCTATAAAAAAGATATTGCTGCTCTAGAAAGAGTGCAAAGAAGAGCGACCAGAAGTATTCCGGGCTTAAAAGGCATGTCATATGCAGACAGGCTAAAGGAATTTAATCTATTCAGTCTTGAACAAAAAAGACTACGCGGCGATCTGATTCAAGCATTCAAAATTCTAAAAGGTATTGACAGTGTCGACCCAAGGGACTTTTTTGATGTGAAAAAAGAAACAAGGACCAGGGGTCACAAATGGAGATTAGATAAAGGGGCATTCAGAACAGAAAATAGGAGGCACTTTTTTACAGAGAATCGTGGAAATCTGGAACCAACTCCCCAGTAATGTTGTTGAAGCTTCTTGATGAGATTCTGGGATCAATAAGCTACTAACAACCAAACGAGCAAGATGGGCCGAATGGCCTCCCCTCATTTGTAAACTTTCTTATGTTCTTATGAAGCAAGGTAACACCCTTGACACACATCAAACACACCTCAAAACACATCACACCTGAAAACAAGTTCATCATTTTATGTAGTACCAGACTGGCTTGCGGGTGGTGCATTTATACCACAGAGGTATTTTCTTTCTGATTAAGCAAGTTGCATAAAAATAGGTTTGTTAATAAGAAAAAATATATCTGACCATACATGCAGTCTATACATCTAGCATTTAAATAAAACATGTGCACTTTTGCTGGCTTTTACGACACAAAAAGATCCCGCATTCACCAACTTGAACATGTGACCTCATTTAAAGCTACGGCTTTTTTTGTATGTTTGGTCTGTTTGTTTTTATAATAAATAAGGTTTTGTTCATTAAATTGTTCTGTGGCACAAATCTGTGACAAGAAGGAGGTCTTTACATACGCATAAACTGAAGTTTTGTGGAGATTCATCAAACAAACAAAAATATTATCAAGGTCCTACTGTTCCACATGTTGTAAAACAAAGCCAGCAACACGTTTGTGTTCTGTGACACATCCCAACATTACCAAGCTCATGGTTTTGAAGATTATGAACCATATCTGTGTTCCTCGAACTGGTTTATAAGGAAAAACTAAATAAAAGTCTTGCCATGGCACAAAACCTTGTTCTGTGTATAATTATTCATAAGTAAACTGTATCACAGATGGCTCAAACACTCACCCGTGATCTGATGCGTCACAGTCTTCAACAGCGTTTATGATAAAGTAGAAAAATAGATTTGCAGAACGGCATCGGTAGTAACACAAGGTAAGTGGTGACTTGCGCATTATAACACGAATAATAAAATAATAATAATAATAATAATAATAATAATAATAATAATAATAATAATAATAATAATAATAGTTGCTCTTTAAAATACGTAAAAAGTTAATAAAAATGTGTATATATAAATGTATAACAATAAATAATTCTACTATAGTTGATGAACTGGGCCTCAAATCGCACTACTACGCTTACTGGTTGTATCTCTAGTGTCCAATAGGAATGCACGGGCGGGGTCATGTATTTATTTCCATTGTTTTGGATCGTTTCCAAGTCGTGTCTGGTGTGGACTGACATTCGGTGACTTCGATCTGTCCAGCAGCTTCAATGCACGTGGTCCAGCAGGGTGAAGTAACCAAAATGATGGAGGTCAAAATAATACTTGCCGTGGAAAAACACTCAGAGTTTTATCACAAAGATTGTCGCAATTTAAAAAGATAGAGATTTGAAAAGGTAATAAATGGGAGTCAATTTCGAAGGCACTGGATAACTCTGGTATGTACAGCTGTAGGTTTGGAACACATTACCGAAGCAAGGTTCGAACCGTCAATGGTACTCATTTACATAATTTATTGGTGACATCACCATAGCTACTTGTTTATATTTGATAGAAAATCCTATTATACAGGTAAACCCTATAAATGAAATAAAACATTCACATGTAGCTTAAAAATATGTTTTATATATATATATATATATATATATATATATATATATATATATATATATATATATATATATAAAACAGTAATCATGTTTTTATAATTTAAATAAAAATTAAAATATATGTTTATTTACACGTAACTGATGCTGCTTGTGATATCGAATTCTTGACTAGCGAACAAACCTTCAATGATTTATTGCCATATATGTTCAAATACAGTCAGAGAAAGCACACAATTACTACACCATGTTGACAAATATATAAATATATATTGAAAAATTGCATCCTGTCTGGTTGGGTGACGGCCTTAAACTGCATCCACACTGGACAATAGACAGCTGGACAATAGTAGCATAGTTTAACTGATGTTTTCAACAAAATTATTTTACTGTTATACATTTAACTTAATGCAATCTCAATTGTGTTTCTTTACAGATGCCTTCTTTGATCCTTTTTGGTTATTAACTTTAAGCATTTTAAAGAGCAACATTATTATTATTATTATTATTATTATTATTATTATTATTATTAATAATAATAATAATAATAATATCACCACCACTTACCTTGTATTATTATTTACTTTTATTTAGTTTTTTCTTTTAAAACAGTCAGGTGAACTTGACAGAAAATGCTTTATAACTATGGTTCATAATCTTCAAAACTATGAGCTTGGTAATGTTGGGATGTGTCACAGAATACAAACGTGTTGCTGGCTTTGTTTTACAACGTACAGAATAGTAGGACCTCAACAATATTTTTGTTTGGTGAATCTCCACAAAAATTACCTTTATGCTTATGTAAAGACATTCTTGTCATGGATTTGTGCCATAGAACAATTTAGTGAACAAAATGTTATTTATCATAAAAACAAACATGTTCAAGTTGTGTGAATGTGGGACCGCTTGTGTAATTTTTAAAAGCCAGCAAAAGTGCACATGTTTCATTTAAATGCTGGATATGTAGACTGCATGTATGCTCCGGTATATTTTTGCTTATTAATAAACCTATTTTTATGCATCTTGCATAATCAGAAATAAAATGTCTCATGCTGCTAAATGCATCACCCTCAAGCCAACCAGGCATTGTCTTTCTTCTGGGTGTCTTTGTAGTCATCCAGTTTGCAATCCTATAATAATGGATAATGCTGCACCTCATAAATTAACTTTTCGTCATCCATGATTAACTTGTTTTGAGGCATGACAAAGGTGTTAACCTTCCTTTGATTGGTCAGTGTCATTCCAGTCGCGCGACAAAAAAAAAAAAAAGAAATAGAAACAGGTTCTATTAACGACATGAAATTCTCAAAGCAACGTTGCTTGCGTTGCTTGCTTATGGAAGGCCATCCGGGTCAAAAACGCATACCTAGTACACGTATTAATTTGGACCAATCACGAACTGGGGGGAAATGGCAGATGTAAGGCAACTTTTAATTAACTAATTTATTACATGCAAAATTTGTTTAAATTCATTGGTTCACATTTCATGTTAAGCGATATGATTGGCCAAATTAGTAGCGTGGTAATTAGAATTACAACACATACTAAAGTCAAAAGAGTATGAAAGCCATCTGGGTCAAAAACGCATTATGTAGTACACGTTTCAAACTCATTTGGACCAATCAGAGCACAGAAATGACTACATGTACAAAGTTTAATTGGTACGTGTTCTAAAAAAAAATGACACGAACTACGTATATCCTACATTGGTGGATAGTCATTTTGCATTAGAGGCTTGTCATATCAACGTATTCACTTGTAATTGCTTATTATAAACAACGTAATTGGCACAGTAGCCAATAACCTTTGGTGAATCATTTAGACAAGACATCAATTTAAAATAAGGAATATTGAAAATATGGTGACGAGAGAGTGCAGCTGTCTCACTGAGGTTTAGCATTTGTTATTTTACGTGGTGTGGCCCTGGCCCAGACAGGGACCTTGTTAATTATCAAGTATAATACAGTAACGAAGTCGGTTCCTGCATACAGGTGCCTCACACAGGGTGAGGCAATTCACACACAGGTGGAGAGCGGGCGTGAACCTGGGACCTCTTGCGCTAAAGCATAGTGCCGATACCGCTATACGAGCCGGCTCCTTTGCAAGGAGTGTATATCAGGCTTATGTCTTCGTATGTGATTATGTCACCTACCAGCCCTGCTGCTGCTGCTGCTGCTGCCTTCCCCCGTGCACGCTACACTCTCCCCAGCCAGCCTCAAGTCCGCCCCGGACTTTTCTCACCAGGCTACAGTCCGACAAGTGCATGTTGGGGTACCTGCATCCCACTACTAACACCAATGTAGTAATCTCGGTTCCCGTTGGCAGGCGCATCACACAAGGCGAGGCAATCCACACACAGGTAGAGGGCATGGGCAAACCTGGGACCTCTCGTGCTGAAGCATAGAGCCGCACAGCGGTATCGGCACTATGCTTCAGTGCGAGAGGTCCCGGGTTCACGCCCGCCCTCCACCTGTGTGTGGATTGTCTGGCCCTATGTGATGAGCCTGCCAGCGTTAACCTTGATCGATACAATACATTTGTTAATAATTGTTATCTCTCAGCCTCCTGCTTTACTGTCAAAAATAGTATGGGTCATCACAGTCTATTATTATTATTATTATTATTTTATTTTGTATAGCACCTGAGGCGTTAGTTTACAATATCTGCCAGAAGCCCCGCCGACTATTGAGACCCAGCGTTATGTAACATCACTAACATCTTAAAATACTCCAGCTGCAATCCCGGAGAAGCCACTAACATACAACGTTATAGCATTAACATAAATTGCAACATTCCAGCAACATCGTTAAAGGTTGTGTCAGTGCGTATTAAGCACGTTTTACTTTATAACACAATGCCACTGTATTGTGCACCCCCAAAGCATAAAGCGAAAGTAAACAAGGATATGCAGAACGTTAGAAAAGTAACCAGTAGAACGAATCTGCATTGAAAAACGTAATTGCATCTACTACTGATAATATTAATAATAATAAAAACAACAGCATCCACTAAAGACCACATCTAGTGTAGCGCGCACTGTATTATTCTTAACTCGCCGTTTACAAAAGCTTCGCTGTCACTTTTGGAAGAGTACTATTTTCTTTAAATTCATTGGCTCTTATTTAAATTCTTAAGAACGGATTGGCACAAATTTTAAGTGTAGTAAAAATTGTACATGTAGCAGACAAAACAGAACGCGTAGTGTATCGCAGTACTACACGTACTAATGTAATTGAAACGGGTACTAACAGCACGTTTTTGACCCAGATGGCCTTCCATAAATTAGAAAGTGTACTAAATAACGCGTTTTTGACCCGGGTGGCCTTTCACACTCGCTTCTGGTGTGGATACTCCCATTTGACTGCAGTGACTTCTAAATTATTCGCTCTCGCCCAGTGCGGGTACAGCTGAAGTCGAGGTTTTTCATAAGAATGATGTGACATGTTGAACAATTTAAAAAATAGTCACATTTTAATGCTTGTGTTTTGTTTATAGAAGGTTTCAACTTTGCGCACCTGGGAGATGGACCTGTCATATTTTTTTTTTACACAATTTCATGAAATGTTATCTACTGAAAAGGTCAAACGTTTTTTGTTTTAATTATAAAAGTGCTGGTTATAAGGTTTGCTATGCAATGGTCGCCAACCCTTTTTACTTGGCGCCTTATACAAAATGGGCAATGAACAATAAAAGAAGGCAACACTTAGATTGTTATACACAAATTCTACAAATAAATATTTCAAAATAAGACCAATGTATGCAATTCATGAAAAAAAAATCCAGTGGCGTGTTTTATTGTAAGCAGTCTTACCCAGCAGGCTGACAGTAATGTTTTCAGCCCGGTGTGTTTCTCATGCTAGGGTCAACTACTTCTACCTGCTGACTTGCCTCTGTGACAGGAGTAGCATCCGACTGATAACCTTTATGATATATTGCCATTGCAGGGAAAAGCTAATCTTGTATTAATGTTAGTCAAACTAGCTGTTGGCAGATACATGTGTGTATTTTTTCAACAGATAAACAACTGCCACACTGAGCCACAAAAATGTGTCGACACCTGTTTCTGTTCCGAATTCAAAAATAATTTCACGATTACTAGTACACAATTAGTACCCCAAGCAATTTAATAAAGCAAGTCCATGCAAGTAAATAGATGCATATACCATAACCGTTTTATAATGGAAATTTACCTGCATAAAACCGGATCAGACAGCCTATTTCGGAGTCCATGCCTTCTTCTTGGACTCTCCAAGGGTCTTTAAATCCCAGTTGAAAGAGGTAGTCATTTTGTATCTGAAGGGGCTTTTCGCCTGGGTCCAGCCTCCTCACAGCTTCCCCATGCAGCTGGACATACAGCGTTGGAATGGAATAATGTTCAGATGGTGGTGCGGCTGTCAAAGTGCGAGGGTACTTAGTTACCTGGCTAGTTGACACGTTTCCCGTCTGGCACGGCCGGGCCACAGAATTACAAGATAGTAGCCTGCTATAATTCGGTGTTTCATATCTGACACCCCTCTTATTGTTCGCCTCGTCGTTCGGGGATTCGTTGTCACATGGTCTGTTTACGTTAGTAATGTCTGGAGATGGCAGCTGTCTGGCAGTAGAGTTTATAACCACACTGGCGGCTGCACAGTCCAGCTCCGGCTCATCAGAAGAACTGCCAAATGCTTCCAGTCCTCCTGTTGCACTATCCACAGTTGGGGTCAGGCTGAAACTATCGGTATCCAACACCATGCCCTCAGTCATGGAATCCGGGTTCCCGCTGATAGAAACTGTACCACTCACTTCATCGTATGTGGTGCATTCAAAATTCGATGCAAAGTTTTTTAGACTAGAAGTGTTTACCTCGTTGTGTAATAATCTTGTGCCAGGGCCGTCTAATATCAATCCAAAATTGGCAGTTACATGCATGTCCGAAGGACTGGTTAAAGTTTTATCCTCAGACAATGGACCCAATCTTAAAAAGCCTGTATCCTGTTGTTGCCTATGGCTAGTGTTTTCTAATGGCAATCTAAGTCTGCCATTTAAAGTGGCTGACTGTCCGTTTATGTAATCGTCGTTTTTTACGAAACTCAAATGCCCCGACTTGGCATTGCTGTTCACCGCATCAGAAGCCCTTGTTCGTGCGTTTGCACTGTCGATCCTGGAGAAAGCAACACCGTTCTTCAATCTGCTGGTGCTATCTGCAACATTGGCCCCCTTGCCGATCACTTTCACCACTGCCCCACCTTTGCTGCCCTGCTGGCTCAATCTGCCCCCCACCTCTCCTGCGGTGCTTTCCAGTGTACACAGGACTGGCCTAAAATAGGAGGGCATCAGCCTGTCATGGACGTGCAGGCACCCTCTCTGCAGATCCGCTCTCACCCATTCCCTGTCTGACGACTGGAGCTGCATCACCTGCCTGTGCCGGCGTAGCATCTTTCTGTCCAGGCTCCGGGTGTTCAGGTTTGAAGATAGAGCGGGTGTTGATGTGGAGGAGGCGTCGGGAGAAGCGGCAGCAACAGAAGGTGTCGAGGTTGCAGCTGCAGCGGAGAGATTCCTCTTCAGTCGTCTCCTTCTGAGCAGCAGCGAGTTGGTGTTGGTTGTTAAACTGCCAGCCGTACTACGAGCACAGGCAGCCGGGACCTGCTGAGTGCCATTCCCGATTGAAATATTAAGGAACGGGGCAGAAGCCACTCGCAACTCCGTGCTCTCTGCTTTCGATCCACCACCGCCTCCATCGTAATCTGCTTTTACAGCACCAGTAACAGTAACAACAGAGCTGCTGCTGCATTTTAACTTGCTACTCATTTTGCCAATTTCAGAGTCCGATACAGCTGTCCCAATCGCTGGCGAAGAACTATCATCAACCTGCCTAGCTTCCACCACCAGAGCCCGCGCAGTTTCCATTTTTGGCATGTGAAATTAATATATATATATAAATGTATACATATAAAAAGTTAATAAAAAAAACAACGTTATAACGCACACCGATCCCGTGGGAACTTATAGCATTGTAAATCCAGTTTTAGTTTTTTTTCACTCCTTCCTGTTTTCAGAGCGGCTCTACTGCTGTTAATAGCGCCATTACACAGACACACTGGAAGAAGAAACTCAACCGTAAAGAAAAGCAGGAGGGAGGGGCACGGCTGAACCTCATTAATTATACAATTATATGCAGGTTATTTAATAAACGTCGGCAAACATCAGAAGCAAGAGGGCTGTTCAAAATTCATATTCATAAGGTGACGCTTCAATAGGGCGTTTACCCTTGGAAGGCGTTGCGTACATTGTACGCAGGCTTGTGGGAAATGCTGTTTTTACTCCGGCATCCCATTTGTTTTTTAAGATGGGGAATCGATGTTAATAAAACGGCATTTCCCAGCAAGCACCGCTTTATTGTATTGGGGGGTGGGTGAAGTCACACAACAGAGATTACATGATTCTGACGCAGGACTGTATTCATGTGCCCTCTGCTGTACAGTAAAGTTAGCAGTCATTTTTTTGTTGTTTTATAATATGTACTGTTTAAATTAAAGCTGTTGCAAATCATGGATATTATTGATAGACGTTTCGTTTAAATATACCGATTATCAGGGGTACTTGTTATTTTGTTTAAATTCAGTAAATCTCTTCGGATAAAAAGCGTCTGCTAAATTAATTAATTAATTAATAATTATGTGGAATTGCATGAAAGATTATAACTTGTGTAACTGAAATTACATTACTGTGTTGTTAAAGTATTAATAACTCGAGGCTACAGCGCCCTCTCCGGTTAAGATTATGGAACACCAAGTTTCTCAGACTTCAATGTTTAGAAAATGTACCTTTCAACTAATTCTTGAAAAGTTACATGGGCTACAGAATCACACTGCCCATCTTTTAATGCCACCATTACTGTTATTTTATTTTTAAATGCTACTTAAAGTAGCCTAAAGTGGCCAAGTCTATACAACTCTGTATAGGGTTGACAAAAAATTAGGAACAACTTCCATATCACATAGGTGTTTGTGCCACCTTGAACAGCAAGGGTGCTGCTGATTTTAAATTGCCCTGGAGGGGCAATTCCTCAACAATGACCACTTTTAATTTCTTTAGGACATGTAGAAAAATGGCTGTTCGGGAGAATGACCCAGAGTCATCAGATTTCATTCGTCTGTACAGCTTTGGATAAGGAAGCACCTGCCAACGAGCTGTCACATCTGCTGTTGTGACTTGCTACAGTGAGATGCAGTTTGTACTGTATATATTACAGAACACATATCAGTTACGCGAGGGACAGCTCACTTAGTGCATTCTCCTATGTAGGGAGGGGTGAAGGGTTGTTAAAATCAGGGAGTGCTGAAAAAAGTGTCAGAGGGTCAGCAGGCCAAGTTGCTGACTTCAATACCGTAGGTCCTAGGTCCGTAGTGCATGAACCTGGTGCTGCCACATGTACACCAATGTACAACTTTGAAATTCACCAATTGGTTATTCATTAAAAAGAAAAAGATACTATGCTCCTATGGGTTGAGCATTAGTCAAAAAGATCCCATCCTTGAACACGCCACACGCAGCCTGAGCCTTTCAAAGACAAACTGGTCTTTCCTTAACTCTCAATTACCAGACATACAGTCACAGACAAAAGTATCAGCACCCTACGCTTATTATACCACAATTTAAGGCAACAAATTAAGGACAAGCATTTAATAAACCTTAATCACTTTTTAACAAAGCAAGAAGCACATACACAATTTCTAATAATTTAACAAATAACCTTTATGGTGATTCTTAAAGAATTCCAGAGCTGCCTTAACCATTTGCTTTGGGTCGCTGTCGTGAAGTAAGGTAAACGATCTGCTTATCAGCCTGTAGGAGAAGATGGTATCGTTGCACTTTGTAGAATGTTTTGAAACATAGTCACATTCATTTGATCTTGAATCACTTGAATGTCTCCAGTCCCAGAACTACTAAAGCACCCCATATCATCATCGAACCACCTTGTTTAACTGTAGGTTCAAGGCTTTCTTCATTGAAGACTTTCTCTTTTTTTCTCCAAACATACTTTTGGGGGAACAGTCTTTAGTCACGCTGGGCCAGAGAATCTTGTTGAAGAACACTTCAGATTCCTTTTCATATTTTTTGGCAAATTTTAGACGGTTTGTTTAGTGAATTGTCTTTAAAAGTGGTTGTAGCGAAGTCTACATGTATACAACTCTTCAGTGTTCAGGTTTGTTTGTACAGTTCTTTCATGCATTGTTATATCTGATGCTTCTAAATATTTCTTTAAGTCCTTATCTGCTTGAATGATTCTCTACCTGCTGTACACATAATTTTCTTTGGACGTCCACTTTTTTCAAGCATTTCAGTTGAATTTGTTCTGTGGTGCTTTTTGATTATTACTGTGATTGTGGATTTTACTATTCCATATTTCTTTCTGTTCTGTACCCATTTCCTTTGTTGTGGTTACTACAAGTGCGTTTCTCAAACGTGAATAAAACTCCTTTGTTTTGACGATCATCACTAAATGCTTGAATTGAACATTTTCTTGAATGATCTTATATTAAGCGTAGGGTTCCAAGACTTTCGTCTACAACTGTACTCAAAGTGTGGGGAGGGATGCAAATGATTGGCCAAGGCAGTGCACATTTTACTTTATTGATATTAAACCCAGGGTTTAAAACAAAAAAACAGTTACAAAAAACTTAAATGGTGTGTTTTTCAGGCACGATTGAAGGCCTCATTGATATCATTTTTTGTATTTCAAAATAAGCAAGCTCATATAGTCACATGTGTAAGTGATATACCCAATGCAAATGTGGTAATGATAAATGGTATGCTTGTAAAGCCTGAAATACCTGTTACTTACTTACTGTTATTTTGAAATGAAAAACAACTTCTTGTATTGTATGGAAACAAGGGGGGTTGATGTGATAGAACAATTACTGGTTCCATGAGATTTTAGAAGGACAGTATTGGATTTAGAGTATAACCATGTATTAATGGGACACTTGGGCATTGAGAAAACAAAGGATAGGGTCATGGCTAGGTTTTACTGTCCAGGCCTTCATGTGGAGATTGAAAGGCACTGCACCGGGTGTCCAGTTTGCCAGGAACGAGTGCCACTGAAAAGGTTTAGAAGCTCACTAATTCCATGACCTATTATTGAGACGATGGACGTAGTGGGACCTCTAGACAAGTCCACTAGAGGGCACCAACACATACTGGTGATTCTCGGTTATGCTACGCGGTATCCCGAGGCTGTCCCACTCCACAACACGTCAGCGAAAAATGATTGCTAAGGAGTTAATGCAAATGTTCAATAGGGTTGGAAGTCCCAAATAAACATTGACAGACCAGGGCACACCATTCATGTCACGTGTCACCAAAGAGCTGTGTAAATTATTAAAAATAAAACACTTAAAAATGTCTGTGTACCACTGTCACAAAGACAGCTGGAGTGGGTGACGTCAGACCAGAAACAGGAACCAGGAAATAAACAACAGAGAGGTGGAGTTGGGTGGAGCTGAGCGATTGGTACCGCTCAGCATTTAATAATTTAAACAAGCAGAAAATAAAAGGTTGCAAAGACAAAACTTTCGCCAAAATGAGACAAACAAAACGGACTACACAGACAAATACGGTGAGCTGATATTTAACTATTATTATTATTATTATAACCTCCGTCTCACATCCCCTTCTCCACTCACTGAACACACAACCCTGAGTGAGTGAAAACATGCAGCTTTTATGCAGTTGTACCGAGACTCGATTGCTAATCAATCATTCAATTGGAGTTTCGGTACAACTGCATTTGAATTAATAAAAGCGCAATTCCCTGTGCTCATATATTATTTTACTTGCACGTGAAGTGCTGTGCAATCCTCTTGGCTAAATACCAATATACATTTTAACCACTTGTGCTCGTAACCCATATTTATGTCCCATGTATTTTATACATAAACACCAACTTTAAACACACTACATACAACAGAAAACACTTATAAACATAAAGGTGCAAGACACTCCACCACATATGCCACCCCCTTGTGCGCAGCACACCTAGCCTCACTGGCCACCTCCCCCCTCAGTCCCACAGACCTGGTTTATAGTCCCAGCCCAGGAACAGGAGTAGCATAGCTGGCAACTCCCTCTGGTGGGGCTCCGGCCACACTGACCCCTGCGGCCAAGCAGACATGACAGCGACCCCTGGCGAAGCAGTTCCAGAGACCCCAGGCGATGTGGAGCAACAGGCAGCCCCAGGCGATGCGGAGCGTCTGGCAACCCCAGGCGATGCGGAGCAACAGGCAGCCCTAGGAATGGCAGCCCTAGGAAAACACCAGGAATTCACCCTCTGCTAGTGGAGGTTGGGGCTGCATGTAGTCTCCTGGCGACAGGGTTGGGAGCAGCGTGTAGTCTCCTGGCGACAGGGTTGGGAGCGGCGTGTAGTCTCCTGGCGACAGGGTTGGGAGCGGCGTGTAGTCTCCTGGTGATGGAGGTGGGAGCGGCATGTAGTCTCCTGGCGACGGAGTTCGGAGCGACGTGTAGTCTCCTGGTGATTGAGGTGGGAGCGGCGTGTAGTCTCCTGACGACGGAGGTGGAAGCAGAGTGTAGTCTCCTGGTGACGGAGGTGGGAGCGGCATGTAGTCTACCCTTGTTTCAGGGGACTGGCGCGGCTCTCTGTCATTTGCAGGGGACTGGTGCGGCTCTCCCTCTCTTGCAGAGGACTGGTGCGGTTCTCCCTCTCGATGCGAAACTAGCAGGTATTATTCTTCTGCTGGTGGTGGAGGTGGAAACAGCAGGCATTTTCCTCTGCTGATGGAGGTGGAAACAGCAGGCATTCTTCCTCTGCTGGTGGAGGTGGAAACAGCAGGCATTCTCCCTCTGCTGGTGGAGAAGTGGGCTGTGGACGCTCTGCCTTCCCCTTTATGGGCTGTAGACGCCTGTGCTTCTTGCTTCTGGGTGCTGGGTGCTCAGACTCTTCCCACTCAGGTGTAGGACATTCGGGCTCCTCATCCTTTAACTCCTGCTCTGGGCAGTCCTCGTCCTCATGCCCATAGACAATGCACAGGGTTCATCACCTTGGCTCCTTCTGCTTCCTCCTCACCTTTCCCCCTTTCTGCCTCCTTCTCCTCGCCTTCCTCTCCTGGGCTGGTTCCTCCTCTCCCTCTTGGTAGGAACAACGTACCACCTGGTGCCTGAATTCCCCACAGGCAAGGCACCAGCCTTGGTCCTCTAGACCATGAGGAGGTCCTCCAGTTCTTGGCAGCCATCTCTTCAGCTCCAGCCTTCTATTTCTTTATTAATATTTTATTTTTATTTATTTATTTATTTTGTAAATCGTTAAAAAAAAAACAAAAAAAAACAACCATCTTCCCCCCCACCCCCCCCCCCAAAAAAAATTACAGTCCCTGCTCTGGTCTGCGTCAAGGACGCGCCAACATTAAGCCGCACTGTAATTCGTGTGATGTATGAAACTTTTTGTAAACAAACACTCTGCCACAACCATCCACAAACAGACTCATGGAAGGTTTTAACAAAACCCTGAAAAACATGCTCAAAAAACTGGACAAGGATGGAAAAAATTGGATATCTGATACCTTACTTAGTGTTTGAAATACGCGAGGTTCCACAAGGTTCTTTGGCTTTCTTGCCAGAAAAATATGTACAACAGAAATGCAAATGCAGAGGTTTTCAACCAGGGGATCGGATGTTGGTCCTGGTGCCAACAGTAGATAGTAAGTTCCTGGCTAAGTGGCATGACAAAATAAAAAGGGCCTTTCTCATAGCCTCATGCATTACAGAAATAACACGGACATAACAAAGGAGATAGCTGCTTCTGCATCCAGCGCTCAAAGAATATAACGGACATTTGCAGAGCTTTTTGGAGATATTATAGTATTAAAATAATGACTGGATCGCATTATTGAGAAGTTTGGTGAAAAAACGAGTGACCAGGAGAGGATTTATCTGTATGCATGTCTATAGAGAGGTATGTGAAAAATACAGCGAACAAGGGGTGGGGCTTGGCTGGAGATACAGTACTGAGTGTACTGTTGCGATTCAATACCTTTTAAACCTGTTTAAATGTTTAAACAGTACAGGTAAACTAAACAGTGCATGTGAAAATAAATTGGACCTGACGCTCCTGACAAGCACAGAATAAATGGACTGCAAAGGGTTAAAATGAAGTACAGAGAATGTTAGATTTACGGGTAATAGAAGAGTCAAACAGTGAATGGACTAGCCTGATTGTATTAATCACGAAACCGGATGGGTTAATTAGATTCTGCAATGATTACAGAAAACTGTGTCAGTGTTTTTTTGTTGATCGATTAGGTATGGCCAGTTTTCTCACCACTTTAGACCTTACTAAGGGAATTGGCAGGTTTCTCTATTCCTGCAGGCTAGGGAGAAAACAACTTTTTGCACTCCAGAGGGCTTCTTTCAATACACCGTCATGCCTTTTGGGCTACACGGGGCTCCTGCCACATTTCAAAGAATGATGGATAGGATCCTAAAACCACATTGGAAGTATGTGGCTGCATACATAGATGACGTGGTAATTCACACCACAGACTGGGTCACACACTTGGTTAGGATACAGGTTGTACTAGACTCTTTGCACGCAGTGGGGTTAACGGCAAACACGATAAATGTAATATGTGATAAGGTGTGGGGTAAAGTGATGGAGGGCAGGTACATAGGGCCACGCCTGGAAAGAAGCATATACCTGAAATAAAAAATGTAGTTCAGTGAGATAATGGCGGAAGGCTAAAAGACTACATTTCCCAAGGGGCTTTGGACTAGAGTAGAGGAGAATGTGCATGTGCCTAATTTATTATTTTTTTTAATTTAATGGTCACAATTATTTTGATTGTTTTCTCCCCAATTTAGTAATTAATTTTAGGCTCAGCCCACCGCTACCACCCCTGTGTTGACTCAGGAGGGCGAAGACGAACACACGATGTCCTCTGAAGCGTGTGCCGTCAGCCACCTGCTTCTTAAACACTGCAGACTCACCATGCAGCCACCTAGAGGTGCAGCATCAGAGGACAATGCAGCCCTGGGCAGCTTACAGGCAAACTTGTAGGCACCCGTCCAGACCACGGGTTGCTGGTGTTCCGAGGACAGCCTGACCGACCTAGCCCTACCTCCCCCCGGGCAGCACTCGGCCAATTGAGGAATAGCCTGGACTCGAACCGGCAACGTCCAGACTATAGGGTGCACCCTACATTCCACGCGAAGCGTTTATACTGGATGCGCCACTCGGGAGCCTTTACCTGTGCTTAATTAATTATGGGCATTTAAAAGCCCCATCTGTGGTGTTCTCTTGTAGTGTGGGGCTAAGACCTGTGAAAGATAGAGGAGACTGGAATAGCGGAAAAGTGAACAAAGTAACAATAACTACTTTGGGATTTGTGTATCTTTATTGAGTTTGTTTTTGAAACCGGCAATCAGATTAGCTGCCCAGGTGGTAGTTAGGGTAAATGGCTGTTTAGTAAGTTCTCCAAAAAGTAGACAGTGTTTTGTTTTGGGTTTGTTATTTTTTTGTTTGAATTTTGTTACTTGTCCTTATGACAGGACACAAGAAAACTAAATAAACAAATGGGTACCGCCCTCTTTATACCTTATTTTGTTGTCTTAGTGTAATTGCAACACCACACTAGAGGACCATCGTAAAATGACCTGGTGAAGATTGTGGTAAATAACATTCTTTGCTACTCGTCAGAAATCATTTGTAGCCAAAGACATCGTGTGTGTAATACAAAAGCAGTGCTCACAAACGCAGTGATGCAACTGTGACCTTGCTGTCAAGATTACCTTAAGGACTCCAAAAAGAACCTGTACCTTCATTTAACCATTTATTCACCATGAACTGATCTGTGACCTTGGAGAACCTGTGTTGTTTAGCTATAGTCTAGGCTTCCTAATATGTTAGACTTCCATGCTATGCTATAACTATGTAATACTGACCATATAAGTTTAAAGGTCAGAACAAAGTCACACAATTGATCTTGAGCCAGGAACCAGAGATAATTGCAAAACAAAATGGATTCTCCCAGATAGCACAAAGTGTCATTTTTAGACAGTGCAAAATAATTAGATTTAAATAGTGGAGCAACAGAACAAGGAAATACCCAGTTAGGTGAGGGAAAGGTAAAAACCAAATTAACCAAGTAGTATTTGAAGCTAAATACACTTTTTTGAAAAATGATATTTCTACTACAATGGAGGAATCGTTCCCTTATAATTAAAATAAACAAATAAATAAATTCATAGCATATCAAACTTGTTACAGGGTAAACACGCATTATGTGTATGAAATGTATGGTTACTCACTGGAGCCAAATCTTTGATTGTGACATTATTTGTTCCCATTGGTAAAATATTTGACCCAACCAACCCTTCACAACCCTCAACATTTTCTTGTTCTTTTTAAAGCTATAAGAAACCAAGTAAAGCATTTTGACAATTGGGTTATTCCTTTAAAAACTACATAGCATCTTCTGGTTGGTGCCCTTGGTCTCTTTAAATTCCAGAACTTGTATTTTGTTAACAAAACAAATAAGAATGTGGAATAGGGGTAGAAATGATTAACAAATGACGATATTTTAAAAAGGTGCTGAAACACTGACATCTAGTGGAACAATATGAAAATGCAGCAAAAAGGACTTTACATTGAAATTAAAATGAAAGCTAATTATCTAAGCCAAGCATAATAATCTTCTTGTAACACATTTTAATTAAAAGCCTTTTGCTTTAGTTTAGTTTAGCATAGATTTGACTACAGTTGCAATTCATTATGCAGGTTGATTCACAAACAAGTAAGACACCATGGGGAAATAAGCTATAATTACAGACCTTTTGTTTTGTTGCTGGTTTTGTTACAGGAACAGATACAGTACTGATGACAATGTGGACAATGTTTATGGATGAAACTGGACAGTGCTTGTACTGCAGCAGAGGCTGATCATGGAGATCTACCCAGACAGGCCAAAGCCAAATAAAACTACAATGTCCTGCACAGCTGTGAAGTTTCTTGCCAGGAAAACAGTGGAACTCAATTCAAACATGAAAGGTCAATTCTGTCTAACATATATGGGCTACTCTTTAATATATATATATATATATATATATATATATATATATATATATATATATATATATATATATATATATATATATATATATATATATAATATATAAACATATATATGACTCATTATATATATAGGAAATATCTATGCGTTTAACACTGATGTGGTGGGAAATATACAAGAGACTATTTAGGTAGCAGACCAGTTGACAGTGACCAAAACAAATCCAATTTGTCTGAACACAGCAAAACCTCATGAAGCACAGTCTAAATTAAACACTGCTGGTAAGCTGGTGCTGAAGCTGGCTTTTCACACCTTGTGCTTTTAATTGATACGTTGAAATTGTGCCTGTTTTCAGGTCTAAATCTCAGTTAAACCAGGTGTAAGGAGAATGTTGCAATTCAGCTGTACTGTCTTTTTCATAGGTTGTATTGTTTATAAATTGCAGTGTACGTTCCACAGACCACGACGGGTCCCTCTCCACACTACATAACCGATCTCGAGAACCATACTCAAAAACTTTTTCATTAATCCAGCTCAAAGCATCCACACCAGACCTGGGACAAATACAGTTTTATTTGATATTTGATTTGTAAACACTGACTATTTCAAATAGTTGAAATACTTAAATATATATGCTCGAATAAATCAATTTTGTTTTTAAATATTCAAATATTAATGGCACAAAGTCAAATATTATTTGAAAATATTTAAACACTGTATATGTAACTTATTTGAAAATAAGTATATATCTTCAACTACTGCCAAATAGTTAATGGATGATCAAAAACCAAAACCTAATTGTTACCCTTAGTGTATAATTATGTACTAAGTCTTGCAATTACCACATGGTGGACGATTTCTCACGAGGAAAATGCTAAACATATTCAATTCAATAACTTCAAAACAGGCCATTAAACCAGTGGTTCAAGATAGTTCATTATTTTCAAATATTTACCCACTGAAATAAAATATTCAAATATTTCAATTAATTGATCAAATTAAATCTAATTGAAATAGAGCAGTTTCCAAAAGATAATTGAGTGGATAACAAGGACAAGGCTTAATCTGCTTAGAATGCAGGATAATAATTAGGCTGCTGTATGTGACAGTTACATTTTTATGAAGAGCTTAAAGTATTTAATTGTATTTCAACTACTTTACTCATATTTAAATATTTTAAAATAATTGCTTTCCATAAACCATATTGAACTATTTAAAAATAATAGTTTATTAGTAAAATTATTTACACATTTGTATTTAATTATTTTTAAATAATAGTTACTTTTCACAAACCGTATTTATAACTATACTTATTCCAGGTCTGGTCTACACTAGCCCTGTCCACACTACATAACCCATTTCGAGGACCGTACTCAAAACCGTTTTGATTAATCCAGCTCAAAGCATCCACACTGAAGTACCGTTCCATGTGTTTAATAGGGCTTAATGCGTCCACACATTAGAATAGTTCGGTTCCCTTTAAATTCGAAGACGAACACCAACATCATAATGTGTGGGATATGCCGGCCCATTGGACAGGTATCGCTGTGCTTTCTATATCAGAGCTGCCGGTAGGCCCCTTCCTGGGATGACGCACTCGGTCTCGCCCACCAGAGATTAAAACTATCATACTGAGGAAACCATTTCTCTTTTTCCTTCTCAAGACAGTACGGTAAGGACCTCTGTGTTCAGCTGAGCGTGTTGCTAGAAAACAGCTTCTCGAGTCAAATCGAATTGATTGTATTTCTCTTGCATTTGTGCTGAAAGCTGGCTTGCTGCTTTCCCGGAATCAATGATTTTGCCTTTCTGTCTTTCAGCGGCCTCCTCACTTGTGTGATAGGCCGCTCTTTCTTACCTCTCGGTCGTGTGTGAGCGACTGCCTGTGCAGTCATCCTCACGAGTGATTGTCTACTCCTTCTTGGGAGAGCACAGTTACTCCATGGGGCTAGGCCTTGTTGCATCCCCGCTGTCGAGTAGACCTCGTCGGCTGCGTAGGCCTGCCCACTTTGGTGAGTCGGGTCTTATAAACAAACAGTGTGTTCTCCCCTATCTATCTATTTCTACTGTGGTTTTTTGCTGTCTGCTTCAACTCACCCGACGCAGCTTCAGCCTTCCAGCCCCGGGTGAAGGAGAACATGTTGGAGCGGTCCACAAGGGCAAGTTCGATGTCCTCAATGGCCAGACCATTGGCGGCTCTTGGAGCCCCAGAGCTCCTCCTCCATGAACTGTCCCAGTACCCCCTGCTGGACATCCCCAGTGCACAGGCCTCCCGTAGCTGCTTGCCATCCCCTCAGACGAGAAGGGTGAAGTGGTATAAACAGGCCAGGGACATTATGGACCTGTAGGCACAAATGGCCCAGGTCCTGGAGCTCCTGTCTTGACAGGCCCCAGCTCCAATCCTGCCCCAAGTACCGTACCCTCCCTCCCTCCCCCAGGTCAGATCAGGGTGAACGGGAAGAAGCGCACCAGTCGGCACAAGAGGAAATGCTCTTAATAGCATCCTCCTGACACAGAACCTCTTTCTCCTCCAGCATGGAGGTAGGAGAGTAGTTCGTTCCGCTAGTCGAGGCGGAGCCTAGCTTCGAGGTGGCCTCGGAAGCCAGCGCTCCACCACTGTCAGACTCGACATCGGCGTCGATGGGGCACACTGCAACGTTTCTGCAGGTCTCCTGGACACCAACGGCAGACAGCTGTCACAAGTAAAAGTTCCTGATGCGGACAAGGCCACACTGCTAGACATGCCTATATCCGCAGGACATACCTTTGGGCCAGCTGTGGAGGAGATCTTGCAGAGATCCCACTGGAAACGCGAGGCATTCCAGTAGGTGACTGCGTTGCTCCCTTCCCGTGGGGCAGGTCGAACTGCAGATGAGCTCCTCAGATGCGGACTGTCATTTGCTCCTCGTACGTTTTCAAAGTGCATGGATGCTATCCTGGCCCCCTTGCGGCTGCAGGAGATCAGAGTAACAAACTATCTCGACGACTAGTTGATCTGTTCCCAGTCACTAGAGGGAGCTGGGCCTCACCATCAATGATGCAGAGTCGGCTTATACCGGTGCAGCGCACGATGTACTTGGGGCTCCAGCTAGACTCCAGTACAATGCGTGCATACCTGTCGGACGACAGAGTAGCAGCTATCCAAGAGAGCCTCTCCTTGTTTCAACAAGGATTGCAGGTCACTCTCGTATTGTGCCAGAAACTACTGGATCTGATGGCCACAGCCATATTAGTCATTCAGTCGTGTCTACTGTGCATGTGCCCTTTACAAGTGTGGCTCAATACGTTCCACCTCCATCCTAATCACAACAGACACCGTCGGCTGACTGTGTCTCATACGTGCTCTGCAGCCCTACGCTGGTGGAGGATAACCTCTCACCTGTGTGAAGGTGTGCGGAAGAGAGTAGTGGTAAACCGCCACGTGGTGATGACAGACGCCTCCAACTTGGGTTGGGGGGCGGTCTGGGAAAGCGGAGGAATATATGGATCCTGACCGCTGGACGTCCCTGCATATGAACACACCGGAGTTGCAAGCGGTCTCCCTTACTCTCCTCCACTTCCTTCCAATGCTACAGGGTACACATGTGTTGATCTGGATGGACAACATGACAGTGGTGCTGTATGTGAATCACCAGGGTGGCCTATGGTCCCTGAAGTTGCATCACATGACTTTCGGGCTACTGACATGGGCTCAGAGGAACTTGCTCTCTCTGCAGACGACGCACATTCTCAGAGTGAACTGGGCAGCGGATCTCCTCTCCAGGGAGTGTCTGCATCCATCGGAGTGGCGACTCCACCCTCAGGTAGTGGAGTGCATTTGGGAACGGTTCGGGAAGGCACAGGTCGATCTCTTCGCCTCGGTGGAGTTGACACATTGCCCCCTGTGGTACTCCCACCACTCGGCGTTGACGCCCTAGAACACGAATGGCCCAAAGCAATTTTTGTACGCTTTCTCGAAAAGGTCCAGTTAGAGAAGGTGTCAGTTTTTCTAGTTGCCTCTAGGTAGCTCTTACAAGGCCACCCCTGGGAGATCCCGCTTTGCATGGATCACCTCAGTCAGACGAGAGACACTCTTTGGCACCCGTAACTGAGCAGGTTCCAACTATGGGTCTGGCCCCTGAAAGGGACCGCTGGTTAGCCCTAGGGCTATCAGATGCGGTTGTGGGTACACTTTAGAACATGAGGGCAGATTCTACTAGGTCGTTTTATGCCTATAAGTGGAAGTATTTCCAGACTTGGGGTCTGACCAGGAGTAATGACCTAGTCTCTTTCCCCATGTCAGTTATCTTACAGTTCCTGCAAGAACTGTTTGATGCTGGTAGATCACCTTCCATTTTGAAGGTGTATTTAGCAGCTATTGCTGCATGCCATGCTCCCGTGGATTCGGTATCTCCAGGTGCACATTTTTTGGCTACCCAATTCCTTAAAGGTGCGCGGAGATTATGTCCTCCGAGGAAATGGAGCCTTGATATTGTACTGGAGGCTCCCATGAAGTTCAAGCCCATACACTCCATACAGTTGAAGTATCTGTCTATGAAGACAGCCTTCCTTGTGGTTATCACCTCCGCTAAGAGAGTCAGTGAGCTGCAGGTGCTGTCTGCGCACAGCTCCTGTATGTGTATTAGGTACGATAGTAGTAAGGCGTCACTGCGTACAAACCCTTTTTTCTCCCCCCAAGGTGTACACAGCCTTCCACATTAATCAGTCTCCCAGAAAGAGAAGACGACCACCAACCGTGAGGTCTCATCAGTCGCCTTCACGGGTTTGATGGAGAAAAAGAAATGACATCCTCAGTATGACGCTTTTAATCCCTTGGTGGGCAGGACAGAGTGCGTCATCCCAGGAATGGGCCTAGCGGCAGCTCTGATATAGCTGTTGAGCAATACCTACCCAATGGGCAGACATATTACATACATAATGTCGTTGATGGTCGTCTTCACTTTCGGGAACCAGGGTTACATGAGTAACCTAATGTTACAGTTCCTAGCAGCACAATGAACAATGGAAATTAATACAACAGTAACCCACCATGCACTGTATTTTATTTTAAAATAATGTGTTATGCCCCATACTGTTAAAAAGAAATAAAACAACTATTTTGGAAAAACTAAATGCGAACACACACACACACACAAGTAGGGCTTTAAGTGTTTTCAGGTTTTATTTTTAATCAGGTGATGTCCCTTTAAACAAATTGAGCTGATTCTCTCACAATTAAACAAAAAAGTTGTTAATTACAAAACAATCATTGTTTTTACCTTCATATCTTGCCTGAGCCTAAACTTTTATATCAAACAGAGCTGACAAATTACGTGAATTGTTCATCCACGGTCCTACTTTTAACTCTCATTTCATTTTTGCAGTCGTCTAATTTAACATTGTGCTTTTGTCATTTTCCGCACTAGTTTAATAGAGATGTCCAGACAGATTTTTTTTTTTTTTTTAAGCATAAAAATTAATACCCAGTGCGTGTGTACACTGATAGCAAGTCCTCCAGGCGCCTGTTCGGAGTATTTAGCCAAACATATCACAAAGCATTTTGGGATACTGGAGGATACACAAAAAAATCTGTCCACAAGTCCACAAGTCTCACATACACGACTTTTTTTTTCAACTCGTCATTCAAACCAGAGTCTAGTTATTATTGTGGTCATTGTATTGCTGTTCAGCAAACACTGTTCTTGATTATTCTTTTTTTCCCCAACTTTATTTCCTACACTAAATTTAAATAGATTGAATATACAGGACAGTGAGGAAGTAGACTCTCTACATGATAGACAACATTGAGAGGGTGTGTACATGAATACGGATTTTCTTTCAAGCAGAAAAAAATTAAAAATAAATCATGAATACTGTATTTATGTATTTTCCAGCAGATTGCTTTGGAAGTGATTAAACATAGTTTGAAAGATAACAAAGATTAAGGCCCTCGTATTGACCTATCAGATTAAAGAATTATCTGATCCATTTTCTAATAAAGCAACTGAACCCAAAGAGGGCTTTACGTTCTGGTAAGGTCCGCCTTATGCCATTAAATGTCCCGAGGTATTAGAAAATGGATGTTTAAACACACACACACACACATATATAAACAAAAAACATCAAACAGAAAACAGGTAAAATACACAAATACTGTATTTACGTATTTTCTGGCAGATTGATTTGGCACACTGGTTAATATTTGAAACAATATTCAAGCAGGGTTTGCCAGATTTCCAACAGAAAAATAGCGACGTCGTTCTTCAAAACCCACGTTAGAGTAAGGGCGTTTATGCAAATTCCAACCTGCGGCTCTCAAAAAACAAGCCCAAATCTCGCTTATTATAAGCAGACTTGGCAACCCTGCAATCAAGGTTATTTTCTGGAGATTAAGGCCACCGTATTGACCAATCAGGTGAAAGTAAAGCAACTCTCCGATCCATTTTATAATTGTTTAGGAGGTGGAAATTCCTTACTATTTCTACCCATTGAAGGGAGGACATTATGTTTTGTCAGCGGTCTTCATTTTTGTTGAGGAACAGTCATATTGGCACACAGCAAGAATGAAATGAAAAGCATTTCAGAGTAGAGGTAGGGTTACCAGCTGTCTTGGTTTTAAGGGAATTTGTAGTGTTTGGTCAAAACCACTGGCCGGACAGCAAAAGGGTATGGTTCTTACGAATCTTGCTTACTCACTATTCATTACTGTTTAGATATTTCTATTCTCGCTGATCCAGTCCTTTCAATGCTCCACTGTCCAAACGTTTTTTTCACCTCACCCCCACACCCCACCTGGGGCCAATTCGCTCCTATAGCTGGATTTGTCCGGTTTTGTAAAAATGTAAAGTTGGCAACCCTAGGTAGAGGACTGATCGTGTTCAATGCAGTTTGTACTATAAACTAGTAGGTAGTAACTTACACATTTCATTATCTTGAGATCACCATGACCAAAGGAAGTTTTGTCTTAGACACATACCTGAACAAACATGCTTGGTGCCTCAAGACTCCAAATGTTAGTTGAACTTCTATTTTCAACACTATGAAATATTTCTTCTTCCTAGAAGGAAGGAATCCCTGCAAATTTCTAACATACTTGTAACATGCAATGCAGTTTCGCTTGTAGTGAAGTTTGTGACATAACAAATATTGCAGTGTCCCCAAGGTGTCCCCTAACTTAAAGGTTAAGAAATATAAAAGATACTGTCATTTTAAATAGGAAAAAAATGGCACAACAAAATCTTAAATGTGTTTTTATTATTTTATTGCTATTAATTCAAGGAAAAAAACAAAAATATGCATAAATTCAAATTTTTTTCTAGAAATATAATTGACCTTTCCAGTACATAACATTGATATCAAATACAGTAAACATACAACTGAAGGTAACAGTATACCTCCTAATACAGTACAGCATTTTAAACCTTAAAATAACTTCAACAAATTCAACTGGCACGTTTACACACACACACACACACACACACAGGATTGCATGGTTCTCCATCCACTCGACTTAAGGACTTCAGAGTAAAACTTTGAAGAACTCATCCACACATATTATGGTCCAATTTTTTATTTTAATTTTTTCAAAATAAATGTCATCCTTGTTTTTTGCCCTTACATCTTTTAATAAGGAAAGCTCTGCACTTGGAGAGCTAAAGAAAGCTTTTCAAAATCAAGTGACTTTTTTTTATTGTATTGTTTATGTTTGCTTTTTTATTTTATGGTTTGTTTTTTTTATTTTATGGTTTTTTTTTTTTTAATTTTTATTAGAACTCAAAGAATAAATCCTCTATCCTCCCCTGCATGTCAGTATAATAGATTCTTCAGGCATGCCAAAACCTTTGTACCTGCTGTAGGTATAGCATTTACAAAATAAAAAGTAAATGCTGGGGCATTTTTATATTCTACAACTGTGGTTTGTTTCATCAGATGGTTGTTATTTAACAAACAGGAAATTGTTTGCAATTGCACCACCTACTGGGACAAATTAGCAGCATCGTTTAATCCTGCTCATACATTTTGTTTTAGTGCTGCCTCAATGCATTCCTGAAAACTAGAAAATGAATGAAAACAAGAGTGCATATTGGCCTTTTTAAACCCAACATGACTTAGACATGATTAATACCTTCTTATAAATGTGTTTCACATTATACTTAGTGGCAAATGCTTTTGAAATGACTTTCTAGAACAGTTACAATAACCTTTCTCATTTTAACACCTTTCTTTGTATAAATTCATACCATTAATAAACTTAAAAAAACACATAATAATAATAATAATAATAATAATAATAATAATAATAATAATAATAATAATAATACAAAATCTGTTTTACATTCAAAACGCTGCTGCAATAATCTAGATTTTTGTTTTGGGGAAAAATAATAAGAATAATAATATAATAGAATAATAATAATAATATGACACTAAAACCAGACATGTATTTTAAGAATTTACTGTGGCTTCTTGCATGTTTTCATATAAACAGAACATTTTATACAACATTCACACTATTTGTTCTTTTTAAATTAAGATTTCAAATAAATATAAAAATTAGATGTTTGTTAATTAGCTGCTCTAACACAATACTTAAAACACATTTCTTTCCATTTACAAAATTCATATCCTTTTTAAAGCTTTTTTCCTTTCTTTTTTAAACGTTTGCTCCAACAAGGTAAATATAGGCACAGACTCTAAAATCAGATTTTCAATGTATTGTTACAAAAAAAGACTAAGCAAGTCTTGTAATAGAAAGCTTCAACTTTCTGCATCTAACACAGAAAAGAAAGCATAAACACATTACCTATGCAAAATGACAACCAATCTTTTCAATGTTACCAAAAATCTTTTAAGTGACATGGTGGTACTTAATTAAGAAATAATTCAGTAAACATTGCAAGTGCTTCTTGCGAGTCTTCAGTGCAAAACTAGAGATCAACATTATGCTCTTTGTAACTGATTGTTTCCCTCACCTGTGATAAAGATGAGTTTTAGGCACACGTTCTCAGATTAACTAAACCACTCCCCTGAAGAGGTTGAAAAATCTTAAAACACTGGCTCTCAGGAAACTAATCTTTATTAAGAAAGAATAAAGCGCCTTTGTGGTGTCCAGCTGTTTTAGTCTGCAGAGTCTAGAGTCTCAGGATGAGATGGAGGAGCAAACTTAAGGCGAAAGCCACCTACAACAGGAAAGAGACAATTCTGTTAACAGGGCACTGCATGAGGGGAAAAAACAAAACACAGAACTCCTCTGACAAGCCATAAAAACCTAACAGAAATCCTATTGGGTGACCATAGCATAGAATATTAGTAAATATTAATGGTAAAATATTGAAGTATCTTAAATTAAACCATCCCAGTTAACAAGTAAACTCTTCTGTCAATTAAAACTCTAAAATTAAAACCCTCTAAAAATAGTTTGTTATATTAATGCTCTGCTTGAAATGAATATATGTTGAAGGAACAGAAAACCAGCAGCGCTGTTGCACGAGGGAGCAAGATCTGGAAACACAATGAAGACCAGAAGACAAAATCCTCTTTCTAGATTGCTTCAGAGCGAAAGTTCAGAATTTATTTGAGTTTTATTCCCTAGCCGACTTACGAGCCATGATGTTAAAAAATACATGTAAAAAATAACAAATGCAAATAACGTAGATCAATTGTTTATAGGGATTAGGGTGAAGAATAAATTGCAACGATAAACACAACAGGATAATCAATCTCTTTGATTATTTGATGTAAATGTTTAACATAAAAAGTATAACAGTTATACAGGCCAATTAGTATATTTTGAATACCTTACACCGTTGGTCACTTTGGTGACTGAACAAAAGAATGAGAATAGGCCATTAGGGTCCGTTTCCCCACCTAATGCAATAGACCGGTCTTTATGCCAGGTGTACACTACCAACACACAATGTGGGTAATCCTCTGGTATTATTTATTAAGCATTATATAGCGTTTTCCACTGTCTGTTCAAAGAAAATCAAGCCAATCTGAAGATCAGGATAAGCAGTGTACTCGTGCATAGCTTGCAAAGCTTCCAACAGAAACTCGACAAAGCACGTGAAAAAGGCCGTTTACTACAGAGTGCCACGGGGGAACACAGAAACCCAGATGGTGTAACAGCTTGATTATTGTATCTGGCGTATTCTCCAATGAAGGATGATCAAGTGTAGGTGGTGTAAGATCAAGTTTTAAACAGAGGATATGCTAATACGCTGGAAAATGAATAACTGAATTACATCAGAAGAGAGATTTCTGGCTTCGCAGGTAGGTGAATGACAAAACGCATGAGCAATAGCAAACAAACTGCAGTACACAAATCTTGGATCAATTACGTTTTTGAAGATATATTTCTACTGCCTATGGTACATAATCTTTTTCAAAAATATTCAAATTAGATACATTTTTTCACCCGATAAAGTATTTTCTTAATGTATTTATCTGTTTGGTTTGTGCTACATAGGGATTGACTTCCAAGCTCCAGTGATGAGGCCTCAGACAAGTAATCAGATATGAGACACATTTTTAGCCAGTCAACTTGTGATTTACTTTCTTGGCCATTGACAGATAATATGGAATATATTTTTATTTGTCCAGAACGTTACTTTGTGAAATGTTTTGAATACACACGTGCATTTGAGAAGTTAATGGTCATGCCAGGTAGAAGTATTTGTATAAAATTCTTCCAAGTAATCTGTATTAACATAAATTCATCATTTAATTTTAAGACTATATTTAAAAAATAAACTAATAAAAAAGCTGCCTAATTCTACTTGTTTGAATTTGAAATGTACAAAAAATGAATAACTAACTTGAAAAATGATAACTACTTGTGCCATACAAAAACCTACTTTATTGTCCCAACAAGCATACTGACTTGTGCTTTTCGTTTTGCTACTCCGTATAATGCTCAATGACCAGCACTTAACATTATGCACTTGCAACGGTCGATATATTTTCTGTTTCTATCTCTTATGTATGTGCTCCACTATAGGTTTTGTTAGTTTTAAAGGTTTTGCTTTCTTTATCTTTTTTTTTTTTGTTTGTTTACTATGGTATACACACTCAATATTCTTTACAGGCAACCCAAGCCTTCACCAAACACAATCCCGGCGACCAAACTGACTGGCAGTAGTAAAACTCCTTCTCACATATTAGGGATGTATCTTATTAGGACTTCACCATACTGTGTAACGTTCCTTTCTGAACATGGCAGAAACATTTTGTTCATAACATTATTTGTGATGGCAACTTAAGGTGAACACACTACATTTCAGCCTCCAAATGTGCTTTTGTAGTTAGAATGACCTCACCCACCCCCTATTCAGATTACCTTGTTGGCTTGCCTCTACTGATGGTTGCTTGCAGTCCTGTGCGTAGTGTCCACTGGCCCCGCAGTTGTAGCAGGAGATGTTCCCGTTCTTCTTCACTGCTGCCCCGCTGGCAGCATTTGGCATCATGCTAACCGTCTGATACATCAGTGGGTAGAAGCGACCGAAAGCAGCCATCTGCTGGAGGCCATAGTTGGCCTGGTTGCCAAGCATGTGGTCTGTGTGTGCGTGCAGCAAGGGGCCATTAGGGTAGGGCGAGTGAGCAGGTGGGAAGAAAGGCAGCTGTGTTGCACCGTTGCTCTGGTGCGCCTGGTTGAGGTAGCTGCTGTTGCACAGGGTCGTTAGGTGGAAGAGCGGCTGGACGCTGTAGAGCTGCCGATGCAGCTGGGGGGTGAAGAAGAAGCTGGGTGGGTGGTTGCTTCCGCAGCTGCCCCGGCACCCGCAAGCCCCACATCCCAGCTGTTGCGGAGGGGGATGCGGCTGCGGCTGCTGTGGTGGCTGATGGGGTCCGGCAGAGCTCCCGCTACTGTCAATGTAGCAAGTGCTGTCACTCTGAGCTGTACTGTGGGTGACAGCCGGGCTGGGGCTAGGCACAGGTCCCGGGGTGTGAGTGGGAACAGCTGGAGGCACCATGGCCTGAACTTGGCCAACTGCCTGGGGATGAGCAGGAGGAGGAGTGCCCGCAGCTCCTGGGGAGGACCTGGAGACTGGCAGGCCAAAGGACGGCAGTGGAGCTGGCAGGCCTGTGGGCAAGGACAATGATAGAGGCTTGTTGTGGGTTTGTATAGGCTCAGTGAGGGGCATTGCGGGGGGCAGGCCTGACCTCATTGGCTCTCCGCTCGGATATCGTCCGGCTGTCTTCAGGGTGGACATGTAGGCTGAGTTAGGGGATATCAAATTGATGGCACCCACTGCTGGCTGATGCTGGGTAGTGATGCAGTTCTCTGAGCTCTGGCAGATGTGCGGGGCAGTTATTTTGAAGCGCTCAATTAGGGGGTGGACAGCTGGGCTGCCTGGTTGCTGCGGCTGGGAAGGTCTTAAGGCAGATGGGAGAGATATGGTATCTAGGTGCTGCTTCTCTAAGTCTCTGGCTGCTGCAGGGCTTACCATGGGCTCCCTCATGCAAGGAAGAGCAGGGGGCACGGTCACCATCAAGCCCATAGGCTTGCCGTCTACTGTCTGTGGAGGGACCATTCCTTCGGGCTTGAGAGCACCGTGCTGGATCATGCACTGGATGGGCGGCATGAAAGACAGCTGCGTGAACTTGGAGGTGCACAGGGGGTTCTCTGGCTGCAAGACAGCATCCTTCAGGAACACAGCTGGGGCAACAGACCTTCCCTCAACAGAAGCTGCACCCTTTGCATTGCCAGAGTCTTCAGAGTTACTGTCAGTATCTGCAGGGAGGAAATGGGGTTCATTCAACAGCACTGACAGACAATACAATATGAATTTTAACAAAACGTTTCCCCTCACAAAATAACATGTATTCAAGTCAAAGTGGAGGTGCTGTTGCAGTTATACCAAACTACTGTGCAGCTGAAAACTAGAAAACAATGTGACAGTGAAAGATTATTTAAAGGACGTAGGTAAATTTAGACAACGTAGGTAAATCGACAAGTCACATGACCACAATATGTCACAAAATAAAACTTAAAAAATATTAAGTTGGCATCTCAAGTAGTTTGAGATATTAGCAGATTAAGAACTAGTGGAGGCAGAATGACAGTTAGAGGGATACTTAATGATCTGATGTTTGCAAAACTGCAATAACAAGTTTGTGATCTGTGGTCTTGATTTCAATGCTATGCAACATTCTTTAGTAAAAGTATGTCTCAGTAAATCGTTTTTAGACCTACCTGTACTTTCAAAGCTTGGTGTACTTGAGGACTCCAAATGTGCATACAGCAAAATTGTTTGTAGGTTTAATTAAACACCATCACATATAATTATACACTGTGATCCTCAATAACTGAAACATTTGCACAGGTGTGTAGCTTCCTACCCTTGTCCTTCTCGTCCTCGCTTTCAAAGCTCTCTCTGTCATCGTGCCTTGGGCTGGAGGGGGAGCTGTAGCTCTCAGAGGATGTCTCTCCACAGGTGTCTGGACCCGAGCCAGCATCCAGCCTGGGATCTAGAGTTAAAAAGGGATGTACAGATAACCACCACTACAACAGACAAAAAATACATAATGGGATTGGTCTCACAGCTGATGTCTTATTGTCTGACATCTACACTATAGTGTACAAATGTATTGCAATACCTGCAAATAAACAAAAACAACAGGAAAAAAAATGAAGACGGCCACCAGACTGACATTTTTTATCAGATCCTCTGTAAAGATATATATAATCACTTGCTATTTCAAGGAAATACATTCAGCCATTTTGAAGAAATCATGACTGCCACCAGGCAGCCATTTTCACTTTGGTGAAATGGTATATGGTATATATACAGTGTGGTATCTCTGGAACTATTTAGGAATTAATAGGTGGATCTTATGAATCCACCAATAGATCTCATAAAAATTAACATTATACTTCTAAGGTAAAGGCATATGAAACAAGACAAATCCTCTCAAAAAAAAAAAAAGTTGTTGGGACTAGTTTGATAACTGCCTTTTGCTGTGAGCTCATACTGACTTATTTTTGGTCAAATAAGGCTGTACTTAAAGCTATTCAATGTTAAAAGACATGTCGACACTGTTTTTGGAGCAGTTGGTTTCCATCACCTTGTGTTGTCAAGACTTGAGTAGGCAAGGCTGAGCACAACCCTGGACCTGCACTCTTCAAAAAACAGGCAAACTAGAGAAAGACTGTAACTCACTCATATGCTTAGCGGTCATAATCACAACAAGAGGAGACATTTTGAGAGTTAGGAATTTCAGTTTTGCAGTATGCATAGGTTTGAACAGCTTAGTGAGGGCTTCTTGCACCACACTGAAGTGCCATTGAGAAACCAAGTCTTTCCTGGGGGGCATACACATCGCCCTTCAGGAACTGAGTTGCCAGGAAGTGAGTTTCTGGGGACAGTCAATTTTCACGTGGCAAGCCAAAAAGGCAGCTAGGTAGGCTTTTAAGGTCGAGGGGGTCTTGCCGTCGTCCAACAGGTTTTGCAGATCGGGTCTTGTCCTTGTGACAGACCCCAGGTGTGGAAAATACCCCATTGTAGTCATATTGGACACACATAAAAGCTACTCTAGCACTCTGCAGCGTTACTCTAATGCTGTCTGTCAGGCCCAAGTGGCTCATGTTGAGCCTTTCAGGGGCCAGAGACACAGCTGTAAGCTGCTCAGTAGGGGTGCCACAGGGTCCCCCCGAGCATGACTGAGGAGATCAGTAGAACCTACTGGGCCAGCTCGGGTCCACGAGAAGTACTTGCATCTTCTCTGGTCTGGTCTTCTTCACCAATCAATGCTAGTGATGGGACGGCACACAGCATGTGGCACAATGCTTTCAAACAGTCAGCCACAGAGGGCACTGGCCCACCTTTGCAAGCCCATACTTGTGCCTAATCTGCCTAACCATGTCTGGATAAGGAAGTCGCTATTCCGAGCTGTGCGGGCCATCCCTCAAGAGTAGGTCCACTCCCCTGTTTAGTATATCCCTGGCAGGTGGACTGCCTTTCGCGAAAGTAGGTGGTCATGTTTTTTATTATTATTATTTCAATGTTTCCATTACTACAAAAAGAGAAGACAATTCTGTGCTTGTAAAGTCCTTACCTTTCCCAGACTCTGATTGCACAGGTCCCAGGATACCATTGGTGATGTAGCTTATTCTGCTGTCCACTTTCTTCCCCTTCTCTCTGCAAAAAGAAAACAGATTGGGTACTGTCTACTTTCTTTTTATGCCTTGTATCAAGGATTTGGCTAGTGTGTGTTTTAAAGGCTCAAAAGCAGTGTCTATATGGCTTTGAACTGATATATATATATATATATATATATATATATATATATATATATATATATATATATATATATATATATATATAGAGAGAGAGAGAGAGAGAGAGAGAGAGAGAGAGAGAGAGAGAGAGAGAGAGAGAGAGAGCTTGTAAAGACACTGTCTAAAGGCTAGTGGTCTGTGTCAATAATATGGCTAGATTATAAGAATGTTGCACTGAGATGGTTAATGTTCACTGGCTACTTCTGGCTGCTAACTGAACCTTTGAGATAATCACAGACTCTTTATAGTTTGTACAGAATACCGACTACAAAGACCCAATGTTAAAGCATGTGGTCTTTATTATCCATATGGCCAGAGGCTAAAGCCATGTGGCAGTGAAAGGGGTCATTTTAAATGGACAACACTGGTAATAAAGGTTAAGTAAGAAAATCAAAGAATCCAGCTGTGTACCAAAAATGAATTCAGTACTGGGCCTATTAGGGGTGTGCTGATACTTGTACTCTGAATTGCCTTTAAGCAGTGTTTAAAAGGTATCGGGAGGTATTACATAAAATCAAAACACACCTATTAATTCATTCTGATTTCAAACAAACAAGATTGTTTACAGCCTCCGTACGGCAGTAATAATGTCAGCACCCTGGATGAGACGAAAATTAGTTTCACTCAACGTGAAAATAAAATGCTATTGATTGGTACTCAATTGTAAAAGGTGAGGGAAGGGCAGCTTTTCATATTGAAATCAAAACATAAATAAATGCTTCTTAAAGGAAATTACGAGAACAAGTATTAGCGCAGCCATAGGGGTTATACAACCTTGAAAACATTACGTTCAAATAATAGCTCAAATAATTTCAGAGATAAAGTATGAGGTTTTTCCACTGTGGTGGGGGCAGCTTTGGAAAAACAACTGGCAAGAAAGGGTTTATTGTTCTTGTGCATCACCTTCAAAACTTGAACTTGACCTAGGGAATCACAGAATACATATGTATACTGCATGTGAAGATGCTTAATAAACTGCAGTGCATGGTTACACTCCTTAGCACCGAGGCCAACCTGAAGCTGTGCGGTCCATCTAGCAGAAGTTACATGTCCTATGGAGTTTAATCTTGTGTCTACCAAAAGTAACCTACCGGTCAGTCGCATATTTCACTTTCTTCTTGCTGCCAGGATGGAAACTCAATTTATCTTCACTTAGATGCTGTGTATAGGAGCAGAAGACATGAGAGAAATTAGTGACTATTTAAAAATAGTAAAGAGGCAAAAGAAGGAGTTCTAGTTATTTCACACTAGGTTCCTGTTACAGTACAGGAAGTCACAGAGAAATTATGATAGAGTGGGGTGAACAGTTATCAGGTGAGTGTGACGTAACCCTACATTATATCTCACACATGAAGGCCATATACATCAGCCCTAACATGAACCTTGCATCTCTAGACCCATTTATATTGAGCACAGGATATTGTTTTAACAGAGCAAACTTTGTTAGGGAATTTAAAGGTGTTAACCCCCAACTGTGCGACACCATCTTCACATCTCCTTTTGACAGAGACAAAATGCTTCTTGGTGATAAGTCTCCCTCCTGACCTGTGAGGGCACTGTGTAAAGGAAACAGAGTGCCCTGGGCTGGATGGCCAGACAATTCACTCCCAGGATTAGGTGAAAGTTGGCCATCTAGAAAAGGGCTATAGTACGCTAAGTCATCGACCCAAAAAGGAAGCGATGTGGCAGCCGCGGATTACAATCGTTAACCAAGGGGGTGTGATTGATGGTACATACGGGGACGTAGCAAAATGATCTGTTTCTTGGTTAACGATAAACCGGAAGGAGAACCGTATTGTAATCGTCAGTATTTTTTTGTTTTGCCGTGTCTAAAAACTGTTTGTTTGTTGTTATTAGACAGCAAACACGATCCAGAGCTGTTGCTACAGGCCAGCGCAAAACCCAGACAGCACAGCAGTTTCACTGTATTTCCACCATGAGCACTACAGCACTCACTTGGGACCTGTGACTGTGTTTGTGTTTACTGTGTTTAAGGTTTTGAGTCATTGACTAATTTACTCTCCAATTTAGACATGAAACTGTACCTTGAAGTCATGAGTACTTTCAATAAAAACTGTACATACTTTAATGGTAAAAATGCTTATATGCATTAACTACACAAAACTTGGTCTTAAAATAAAAACAAAAACAACATTAGGTTATTATCATAACCCTGGTTCCCTGAAACTGAAAGTAACCATTACCAAATGGGCAATTACCTCTTAAAAGACCCAAAACCTGAATAAGATTGCCCAAAAATGGACCTGCCAGGAAGCTGAGCTCCTGGGGAGACCGAGTCAATTTTGACATGGCAAGCTGAATGGCTGCCAGATAGATCTTTAACCCTTTGCCGTCCAATGTCAGACCAGGTCCGACATGATTTTCCCTTTCCAATCCAATGTTGGACCCTGTCCCACATCATCGAAAAGACATAAAGCACAGGTCTCTAGTCGTTTTTTCGTCGGAAAAAGCAGAGAAAACCATTCAATGACCGAGTTAGACCAATAGAAGCCAACTGAAACCGGAAAAAAGGGGCGTGTGAGCAATAGCCCTAGCAGCTGCATCACAGAGATAAGCGGACATAAACAAAGGAGGTAGCTGCTTCCGCATCCAGCGCTCAAAGAATATCACAGACATTTGCAGAGCTGTTTAGATATTATAGTAATAAAATAATGACTTGGATCGCATTATTGAGCTGTTTGGTGATAAAACGAGTGATCAAGAGAGGATTTATCAGTATGCACGTTTATAAAGAGGGATGTGAAAAATACAGCGAACACGGAGTGGGGCTTGGCTGGAGATGCAGTACTGACGTTGTTTTGCATTGCAATGCCCTTTAAACCTGTGAAAATAAATTGGACCTGACGCGCCTAGCAGGTGCTAGATAAATGGACAGCAAAGGGTTAATGTAGGGGGAGCTTCCCCTCATGAAATTGGTCCTGCAAGCATTGCAGCGTTACTGCCAAGACGTGGGGTCGAACCCACGAGGCAGACATCATGTCTGAAAGATGATCCACTTGTACCCGATGCTGCTCTGGCATTTTGTATGGTGTCAATAGCCCTATTAGACATACCCAGACGGCTATAAGGTCCCCTGTGCGTGTGAGCAATCTTCACGGCTGACCGCTCAGGAGCTGCATCAGGGGCTACCAGGAGCACCTTGGTCCGGTCCAGCCTGATTTTCTAGACACAGCGGGAGTGCCCCCTAAATAGGGTGTCCATAGACTGAGGAAAAGCAAGAGCTATAGCCAGGTTACCCCAGGACAACTGGATCTTACAAAGAAACCCCGGGTGCACTAGGGGGGACACGGGAGAGCCCCTCTTGATCAGTGGTAGAAGCTCTGCCGACAAGGAGAGCTTAACTGTAGGGTATGTGCCGTCTGACTCCACGTCCTCAGACAGGAACACCAGCTCCTGTTCACCCACCTCCTCGGAGACGACGAGGGACAGCACGTCACCCTGCCAATCTGTGCTCGTAGCCCCCTGAGACCCAAAGGGGACAGGTGGAGCAGACAGCGGCGAACGTTCACACAGTAACTCTGCGAACACTCTTCCTTGGTGGAAAACTGCTGCCCTTACACCTCTCTAACAGAGGGCGATGGGGAAGAGCGCTGTGCAGGACTAAGTGTGCACAAAACTCAGACGCTGTAGTTCACCATGTCTCCTTTGCATGTTCTGGTCCCAGGCAGAAAGAACACCTGCCATGCTTGTCCTCAACAGACAGACTGGCCTTGCATGTGTGGCAGGGATAAACCCAGGCATGATGCAAGTAGCACTGCAGTGTACAGTAACAATGTACTGGTGCTGCCTCAGTAACAGGGTTGTTCAAGACCTGAACAAGACCGCTTGGTACGGACCAGGGGTGTAAGCCCTGGTCAGTAGCAGGTCAGAACCGGGTCGTGACTGTAGCACCGAGTCGGTGCAATATGGTACCAGTGCGGTAACCTCGGTCCCTGTTCGGTACCAGGAACGGGGTGACCCAGTGACCTCGGTATTGGTACGGGTACACCAGTTCAGTTATCGCGGGTAGCACCATACAGGGATGCCCACCTGTGCAAGCTACTGGCAAAACCACTCAGTCAGTACTCACATGAGACTGAGGGAAGCCTGCTTGTTAGAATTAACTTACAGCCCTCGTAATGGTGATGCAGAGCTGTCACCAAAACGACATCAAGATGCTGTGGCAGAGATTGCAAGCAACCACAACCGAAGCATGTGTCTTGGTCCTGCGCAGTGCTGCTGAACCCAGCAGCTGCTCTCACTATACGTGTGCCACAGCACGCATTGCAGACAAGCCTGTGCATAGTCCCTGAAATTACAGAAAATACAAATGGGAAAAGAAAATATTTCTCTCATACAAAATACAGTAATAACAATTACTTTAATTATACAAACCTTCCCGTAATTGGCTGAAGCCAAAACGACAATAAAATAACTCCAATTGGAGCTATTGCAGCCTGGGGAGAGAGCACAAAGTCAGCCGACTTACACTGCTTGATCCAATATAATGACAATTATACAGTCATAAGCAACAAATACCCATTTGGTAATGGTTACAATCCATACTTGAACGGGAACAGTTATTCTTATTTGCTTTATTGACCACAAACAATATGGCTGTTAAAGCTGATTTAAAAAAATAAATAAATAAAAGAAATTCCAACACTGCAGATGGAATATACTTAATAAAAGACTTGCATGCACACAACATATATTTCTAAAAAATAAAAACAATAATTGCACTGATACTTTAATAATGCAAATAAAAGATCATGTTGTACTCTTTCTTGATCACCTTACTATAGCAATATAAAGCATCCCGACTCTCTGCAAACACAGACTACTGTATTTATATTTCAGATTTACCTTCCAGAAATGTGGCTGTCAGACAGGTAAACTGGTAGGTTAGGTTGAGGGGGACTAAGATGGCAAACATGTATTGCAAATGAGTGGATTCAACCGTACATGTTTTTTTTTAATAAACATTCTTTACATTAAACCAATGATTTATTGGTCTTGGGTTTCTGGGAAATCCCAGACAGGCTACAATTAGCTGTCCTGGCATTTCTATGATCCATCTCTTGCTACCGCATGCAGTATATTCACAACTGACCATTGATAGGCCAGGAACCAACAAAGTATATGAAGCTTGATAACATGGGAACCCAAGATGTACAGCACAATTGCTATAAGTATTATTTACACATTCAATTTAAATATCATACGTAATTCATATTTTTTCAAGTCTATGTACAAAAAATACATTTTTTCTCCACTATGTTTTTTTTTTTTTTAATCTATGTACAAAAAGAGACAACCACTGCAATGCACAGTGACCATCTGCCACACTGTCATTTTAATAGGCCCTTGGGAATGACTCAGAATTTTGTATTTTTATAGCACTGGGTAATCGTAATAGCCAGAAACGACACTGGTCTGTTAAAGAATCAGCAAAGCTGCTCAATGTACAATTTCAAGTCAATCACTTTTTTTGTTGCCTACATGCAGTATCTGCACATGCTATTGCTAGCCTCACGATGCCAAAACAAATGAACCCAGAAAAGTGAAACTTAACTGTGAGGGGAAAAAAAACCCAACAACAACAAAAAAAACAAACAAACAGCAGCAGCCAGACTAACAATATGTTAGAAAAGGCAATATTATTTAATATTTTAAAATGCTGGGCAGAGGGTACCTACCTGATCAGAAGCTGGCTTGCAGTGCTCTCGGTTGTGTGTTAAAGAGCAACTTTTCTTCCCCCAATCTAGAACTTCATTGTGGTTCAAGTGCTGGGCCCTCAGTCCCTCCATCTGAGAACCCTTGCTACCCAGAACGCTTTAGATGAAAATCAAATAAAGAGAGTTACTTTCAGAAGCGGAATGCTACTTCCTAACTGGCCACTGGCTATCATGACTGGCTTCCGCTCAAGTGCTAATGACTAGGGAAGAACGGGTGCTACAAATCAATGTTTATACCATTTGTTTTATTTTCTTTAAATGGTGGTTGTCTTTTTTTATTTAGTATTATAGTATTTTATTTTTTTTACATTGAACTAACAAAATAATTCCAATAAATCTTGCCAAATACGTGTTTAGTTTTATTATTGCTATTTTTTACGAAGCTTTTAGTGAACAAAATGTACCGACATTCCTTGAAGTTATCTGCACTACTGTACTTGGTGGGTCCCTGCATTGGATGGACATTAAAATAACTCACATTCCCAGAAGGCTTATGGTCTGGCTCTCCTTATCATTAGTGTTAGGTCCACAGCTTTTTCAAATACTCATGTGTTTCAATATTTCCTTTATGCTACCTCTTGAAATGGAAAACTTGATCTCCCCTGAAGTGCAGCAATGAAATATCTTCAAGGACCAATCTGCAAATTCTGTTAATTTACAGCTTTGAAAAAAAAAGCAGTACAAAACAAAACTACATGTATTTTTTATACAGGAAAATGTGAGACCTGCAAAATGGCAATAACTAAAATTAGGTACGATTCACTAGACTATGTTCTTTAGGGCGGCAGAGAGTTTTAGATGGACAGGGCCGACAAATTCAACATTTCATTATTATGATGATGATGGAAAAAAAAATAATTGTTATACATAGTAGTTCAGTATGTTAGTATAGCACCTCATAGAAAATGTGTTTAGTTTTCATTATAATGTGCCTGTTTAAAAAATAAATAAATAGTGTGTGTGTGTGTGTGTGTGTGTGTGTGTGTGTGTGTGTGTGTGTGTGTATATATATATATATATATATATATACACACACACACACACACACACACACACACACACACACACACACACTATTTGTGAAGCTAATCCAGGTGACGTTTATTCTCTTGGACATATAGCAACTTGATTATGCCTTTTCTGATTAGCCAAACAAGAATATGAACTGATATTCTTGCAAGTTTAATGCTGCCACAGTAATGCACTGATTACACACTTGGAATTCCCCATTATTCCTCCACTGTCCCTGCAAGCACTGCGACACATAATGATCTTAAAACTACAGCAGCTCAATAATAAATCGGTAATTCAACTACAGTGGCTCTCAAAAGTATTCACCCCCCTTGGACTTTTCCACATTTTATTGTGTTACAACATGGAATCAAAATGGATTTAATTAGGAGTTTTACCACTGATCAACACAAAAAAAGTCCATAATGTCAAAGTGAAAAATAAAATCTACAAATTGTTCTAAATTAATTACAAACACAAAACGGAAAATAATTGATTGCATAAGTATTCACCCCTTTGAGTCAATATTTGGTAGCGGCACCTCTGGCAGCAATTACAGTCATGAGTCTATTTGGATAAGTCTCTACCAGCTTTGCACATCTGGACACTGCAATTTTTGTCCATTCTTCAAGTTGGATGGGAACCATTGGTGAACAGCAATTTTCAACTCTTTCCACATATTCTCAATTGGATTGAGGTCTTGGCTTTGACTGGGCCACACCAGGACATTGACCTTTTTGTTTTTAAGCCACTCCAGTGTGGCTTTGGCTGTATGTTTGGGGTCAATGTCCTGCTGGAAGATGAATCTTCTTCCAAGTCCCAGGTCTCTTGCAGACTTCAGCAGGTTTTCCTCCAGGATTTCTCTGTACTTTGCTGCATCCATTTTGCCCCCTATCTTCACAAGCTTTCCAGGCCCTGATGCAGAGAAGCATCCCTATAGCATGATGCTGCCACCACCATGCTTCACGGTAGGGATGGTGTTCTCGGGATGATGTGCGGTGTTAGGCTTGCGCCAAACATAGTGCTAAGCGTTGAGGCCAAAAAGCTCTATTTTGGTCTGTGGCAAAGTGGCTAGTGGAGGGGAACAGGTGTAGCGGTGATGCGATGCAGGAGTGACAGGCAGACAACAGTTTCCAGTGCAAAGGTGCTTTTATTTATAATCCAGGTCTGGTGACCGTAAAATAATAAATCCCCGGCTATACACAACAATGTGTAAAGCGCGGGGATAACAAGCAGGGCACAGTCCCGAACAAAAAACGAATGCACAGTCACCAGTCCTGGGTGAGTGCAGACGTGCTTGTGGTGGGTGAAGACACTGGAATTTTGTGACTGTTCTGTGTAGTGGTGCTCCGGATTGTGCTGACCCTGGTCGACAGCTCCGGATAGGTGAGTTAACTGTCTGGTGGTGCAAAACGCAGACAATTACAAAACAGACAAAACACAATACACAAACTCTTTTTTACTTTCTGCACGAGAGCTCCTCTCTCGGTCCTTCTCTCTGCTGAGGTTTTACCCAAACGAAGGAAAAGATCAGCGTTACCCTGGCCCCTATATGTAATCCCGCATGATATCTTGGTAAACGGTTGCAGCTTCCTTATTACTTGCAGCTGCCTCTCGTTTACCTTTCAAATCAATACGGTCTTACAACAGAGTCGCGCTTCTTTCCAGGCTGACCCACTTCCCTGTCCTGGAAACGAACTGTCAGGCCAGCCCTTCCAGATACCTCTCCTCTCGTTTAGCGCCCTCACAGGTTGGGAGGAAGATTTATCACCAGAACTCATATTTCTGTCACATGGTCTCATCAGACCATAGAATCTTCTTCCACTTGGTCTCCGAGTTTCCCACATGCCTTCTGGCAAACTCTAGCCGAGATTTGATGTTTTTTTCAAACAATGGTTTTCTTTTTGCCACTCCCATAAAGGCCAGTTTTGTGAAGCATCCGGGCTATTGTTGCCATATGCACAGTGTCTCCCAACTCAGCCGTGGAAGACTGTTACTCCTTTAGAGTTGTCATAGGCCTTTTGGTGGCCTCCCTGACTAGTGCACTTCTCGCCCGGATAATCAGTTTTTGAGTATGGCCTGTTCTAGACAGATTCACAGTTGTGCCATATTCTCTCCATTTCATAATAATGGACTTTACTGTGCTCCAGGGGATATTCAATGTTCAAAAGTTCTTATATCCTACCCGATTGGTATTCCGGATTTGCTTTGAATGTTCCTTTGTCTTCATGATGTAGTTTTTGTTAGGAAATGTACTAACCAACAGGTGTATTTAACCTGAAATCATGTGAAACACCTTAATTGCACACAGGTGGACTCCATTCAACTAATTATGTGACTTCTAAAGACAATTGGTTGCACCAGATCTTATTTAGGTGTGTCATAGCGCAGGGGGTGAATACTTTGTAATTAATTTATATTTGTAATTAATTTAGAACAATGTGTAGATTTTATTTTTCACTTTGACATTATGGCCTTTTTTGTGTTGATCAGTGGCAAAAACTCCTAATTAAATCCATTCTGATTGCATGTTGTAACACAATAAAATGTGGAAAAGTCCAAGGGGGAGTGAATACTTTTGACAGCCACTGTATAACACAAACTGTGTTTCAATGATTACATTTGGAATTATATTATATGTAACTTACCACTATTTACTGCAACTGTTTCAGAATGCCAGCTAAGGCTTAGCATACACATATTTACTTACATTTTTTTTTTTTTTTTTTTAAATGTGGTCATTATGTTACCAATTTAATTTTTTCCTAATGGCCTGCAAGTATATCAGATATTTATCACTCACACTGGTTGGATCAATTCCGGTTCGAGGATAAAGAACATAAGAAAGGTTACAAACGAGAGGAGGCCATTTGGCCCATCTTGCTTGTTTGGTTGTTAGTAGCTTATTGATCCCAGAATCTCATCAAGCAGCTTCAACAACATTACTGGGGAGTTGGTTCCAGATTTCCACGATTATCTTTGTAAAAAAGTGCCTCCAATTTTCTGTTCTGAATGCCCCTTTATCTAATCTCCATTTGTGACCCCTGGTCCTTGTTTCTTTTTTCACGTCGAAAAAGTCCCTTGGGTTGACACTGTCAATACCTTTTAGAATTTTGAATGCTTGAATCAGATCGCCGCGTAGTCTTTTTTGTTCAAGACTGAATAGATTAGATTCCTCTAGCCTGTCTGCATATGACATGCCTTTTAAACCCAGAATAATTCTGGTTGCTCTTCTTTGCACTCATTCTACAGCAGCAATATCTTCTTGTAATATTTTGTAGCGAGGTAACCAGAACTGAATACAATACTCTAGATGAGGTCTTACTAATGCATTGCACAATTTTAACATTACTTCCCTTGATTTAAATTAAAATAAAAACACTACATATCCAAGCATCTTATTGGCCTTTTTTTATAGCTTCCCCACATTGTCTAGCTGAAGACATCAGCAAAATAAACTCCTAGGTCCTTTTCATAGATTCCTTCTTCAATTTCAGTATCTCCCATATGATATTTATAATGCACATTGTTATTGCCTGCGTGCAGTACCTTACACTTTTTTCTATTAAATGTCATTTGCCATGGGTCTGCCCAGTCCCTTGACTAGATCATTCTGAATGACCTTTGCTGCTGCAACAGTGTTTGCCACTCCTCCTATTTTTGTGTCGTCTGCAAATTTAACAAGTTTGCGTACTATACCAGAATCTAAGTCATTAAATGTTAGCTTGCGTAGTTCAGGAGGTGTGCAGCAGGGGGCTTCCACTTTCCTGTCAATTAGTACCTATTTTCTATTTAAGCCTGTAGCAATTCACTTGCTCCATGAAGTGGGTGTAAGTTTCACCCACCTGTCCCTTTAATTAGGGTCAGTAGCCTGGCCAGGTTAAAACTCATTTTCCTATAGTCTTGCTATCACCCTATGTTCATCCTCTCCCACCATTGGCTCATTCAGATATCCAGTCCTCCAATCTCAGAGCTCCTTGGAAGCCAGTACCGGTATTAAAGCTGGCTGGCTGGGCCAGGGAGGACTCAATTTTTCTCTCGAGGAATCCATTTACAAACAAATAGCATATTACTTAATTAACAGTGTAACTTTTTTAACTATTTTAGATAAATACTGGTGCATCCATTTTCTCTTTTCATACTCTTGCACTTTGTCTAAACCTTTCTTTTTTGTTTACACTGTTACTTGTTTAAGTTTAGTTGCTGTTTAAGGTCTGTTTAGGGATTGTTTTGGTTAGTGTGTTCAGTCTCCATTTTGTTCCTGATCCTCCAGATATTTTCCAAACGGCTGTTCACCACTCAACCCGGTACTACTCAGCAGACTCACCATTTTCAACGATCGCTATTTTGTCATCAACCTTCATCCAACATCATCAGTACAAGACTCTATTCGGGACTTCATTATTTGTTGGTGAGATTATTCCTTTTCTGTCTGCTGTTTTTTTCTACTTTACTTTGATACTTTTGTTCCTGTAGTTTTGGTTTTGTTCTTTTGTTACTTTGGATTTCATGCGCATTGCTTCACTGGACTTGTTAGGCCTAAATTTCATTTATCATCCATTCAAGACTGTCTTTGTAATTGTTTTCCCTGTATAACTATTCATTCACCTTTGTCTCTTTTGCCTGTCCGTGTCTTAGTTGTATATTGGTGTGGTGTTTGGGTGTGTGGGTTTATTGGAGGCCCACCGGACACCGCATTCATTTCGCTTTAGTGTTAGTTTGTTTGGATGTTTGTTTAATTCGCTTTACTTTCTTACTCACCTGTACCTTCCACTAAACTAACTGTTATCTGCAATAAGTTGTTGCCATTATATTTCATTTATTACATTATAGTTTACAACAATAAACTGTTTGTTTGTGAAATTGACACCTCTGACGTCCCTGCTTTTGCTGTCTGTCACTCTTGCTGACTTAATTAGTTATAGATATTGGGTCAGTAGTATCTCCTTAGGGAGGACAGTACAACTGCTTCTCAGTTGTGCAGAGTGATCGTTACAAGCCCTGATCACTTGCACCTTTGCTGTCTAGAGTTTTGTTTTGAATCCTGACTAGTAGCGGTACACGTTACTCTGCTTAAAAAATAATAAAATATATATATATATTTTTTTTTCCCTTTTTCTACGAAGATCAGCTTCAAATATACACTTATACGCAAGCTTACCTGCTTTCAAATGGAAAAGCCTTCTGCCCACGCTGTTTATTCGGACTTGGACGACTTCCTACCTCCGACTCCTCCACTGGTCCGTCTTTGTTCGACCTTCCGTCCAGCCTCTTCCCGTCTTCTGACTGCACCAACCTCGCCAGCCCACCTTGCTTCCACCCAGCCTTCAGCCAGGCAACCGTGCCGCTCCAAGCGCGGTTCCGCCAGCCAGCCCCAGCTTCATTTTAAAGATTGGACGACACCTAAACTGCCGAAAGTTCTCTTCCAGAAGGCTATCCCTAACTCCGTCGGCGGAGACTGTATGTCCCTGTTTCTTGCTTACTGCGAAGCCTTATCAGCCGAGCCAATTTTTCCAACCCATCTGCAATCTTCGGCCGTCAGGCCCTCCCCTTCCACTACTCTCGCAGTTCCTGTCCTGACTGCGCATGTGCAATTCCCTGCTCACGCAGTCCAGCTCCCCCTGCCTGCGCAGCCACAGCTTCTGAAACAGCAGTTATGCGCTTTGTCCGTCCCCTCCACCAGCGATTCCTCTCATGACATGTTTAATCAGCTGCAAACTTTGCTCCAGCCTCTCAGACTCTCAACTATCTCTCAGCGCTCATCTTGACAAACTGGAGAACCCTTCTGCTCCGCCTGCCTCCAGTTCCAGTACTTCTGCCCCCTTTTCCAGGTATGTCCTCTTTAGCCCCCCCCCCATTGCTCTCCCAGAGTTCAACCTTGCCTCAGCCACTGCATCAAGCTCCTCTTCTCCTCGTACTATTGCCAACCATTCTGTAGCAAATAATTGAAGGTATCCAAGTTCAGTCATCTGGTCCCAACTGCTTCCCCAGCCCCTCTCCAATCCCCTCAGTTTCATCAGCTGTTACTAGACTGAACCCTACCCTCAGCAACCTTCTACAATCCACCCAACACTAAATGTCTGCAGCCCTCGCCCCTTCTTCAAGAGCTTCTTATTCTACAGCGTGGTCAGCATTTCTAACCTTCTGTGCTCATAATCACGTCTACCCAATTCCTTTTAATCAAGACTGGATCTTGGCCTTTATCGTCCATGCTAAGGTATCTCTGCATCTCTCCCCAGCTTCCATTAAATCTTACATTTCAGGAATACAATATCACTACCGCATCATGTCCGTGCCTTCTCCCTCCATCCTCTCTATACCAGCAGTTCGTCTGACCCTCCGCGGAATCCTCAAAAGCTTCCCCCCGCCGTACCTTCACGCCTGCCTATATCAACAGACATTCTGCATTCACTCATCTCTACTCTTCGGAAAGGCTGCTTCTCCCCCTATGAAGATCTACTCATGGAGACCATCTGACTCACAGCTTTCTTCGGCTTTCTCAGAAGCTCCGAATTCACAGTTCCCTCGGCTTCTTGCTTCCCCTCGGTGGGTATTCGTTTATGTGACCTCTCTTCTATTTCCAACTCCTATTTCCTTATTCAGCTGCGCACTTCAAAGACAGACCAACTCCGGCGCGGTCAGTTCATTCAGCTTTCAAGGACCAAGTCTGCTATCTGCCCTTTTTCAGCAATGTCAAGATATCTCTCATGCAGGAAACCCTGCCCCCCTGGACCCTCTATTCATCAACTCTTCCTGATCTATCGTCACTCGTCTCTGGTTCTCAACCCACCTCTCCACCCTCCTCTCCAGAGCAGGCCTCCCTCCTCAGCTTTATTCACCCCATTCATTCTGTATCTGTGCAGCCACCTCCGCTGCAAGGGCCAGCATCAATCACAGCCTGATCAAGACCATGGGGCGCTGGTCCTCTTCCATAGGGGGGTCCATCCTTTTGGGGGGCAAGTGATCATCACTTCCCCGACCTCAGGGCAGGGCATGGCATGCTTCAGCCTCCCTTGACCTTCAGGGGGGTTCTCACCATGTGAGTCAGAGCGGACCCCTGGCCACACACTGTTCTTTCGCAGCTCCTGCGCTTATCTTGCCTCACTCAAGGCTGTTCTATACTCTGTCTCTGTTTGGGACGTGGCTACTCATGCTCGAGTCCCATACTAACCTCTATGCCTTGTTCTTATCTCAGGTCCCAGGCAGCGTGAAGTCTCGGCCAATTGGGGATTTAAGGAACGCCCCTCTACAGAAGTCTCAGACGCTGGGTACCTCTCCCTCTCTATCTCCTTTCGTGTCCTGGTCTTCCGGGACTGTCTTCCTCTGAGGGGCAGCTCCCAGAGTCATAACCCTCATATGTTTTCGGTTGCTAGGTCCATCGGCCCTGGGTTCGTGTCGGCATCGCCACCCTCAGTCAGTGACCACTTTCTGTATCCTGTCTTCGGTTGCTGGGTCCTTCGCCCTTGGGCTTGTGTCGGCATCGCCGCCCTCAGTCAGTGACCACCTTCTATCCTAGCTTCCATGTCCAGCTTCGCTGGTCTGCTACTAGAGTGGGCGTCGCCTGCTCTTCTATCCCAGGTCTGGTCCTTTCTAGCCGGCACTCTGTCCTACTTACCGCTCCCTTCTGCTTCTTCTGCCCTATCTCTACCCCCTAGCTCACGACTCGTGAATGTAGATTAGAAATAGCAGATGACATAATACTGATCCCTGTGGTACTCCACTGGTTACCTCACTCCATTTGAAAGTTTCTCTTCTGTTTTCTACACTCCCTAATCCATCTGCATGCATTGTGATGTGTTGTAAATAAAATCATTACAATTTTAAATGACTCCTCCGTGTTTTTATTGCAGTACGGACCTGGTGTCTTCCACTTTCAACAGGTGGTTTACATCAGAGATGGTGTTTTCAAAGGCACATATTGTACAGCAAAGCCAGCTATCTGCTATTTTAACAAAACAATGCAGCACATGTTTGCTTTTTTAATTTGAATTGATGTTATTTTAACTTTTTTTTTTTTTTTTTAAACTATTGAAACTCAAAGTTAGTTCACTGTGCACAATAAATCCATGATGGACTTTCAGTTAAATAATGAACAGATTTTTACGCACAAAACAGATTTAAGTTTTTGTTTGACATACAGTACTCTGCAAAAGTTTTAGGCAGGTGTGAAAAAATGACATGTTAATAGTTTATATTTATAAATTAACTAAATGCAAAGTGAGTGAACAGAAGAAAAATCCAAATCAAATCCATATTTGGTGTGACCACCCTTTGCCTTCAAAACAGCATCAATTCTTCTAGGTACACTTGCACAAAGTCAGGGATTTTGTAGGCATATAGTCAGGTGTATGATTAAACAATTATACCAAACAGGTGCTAATGATCATCAATTCAATATGTAGGTTGAAACACAACCATTAACTGAAAAAGAAAGAGTTGTGTAGGAGGACTAAAAGTGGGTGAGGAACAGCCAAACTCAGCTAACAAGGTGAGGTTGCTGAAGACAGTTTACTGTCAAAAGTCATACACCATGGCAAGACTGAGCACAGCAACAAGACACAAGGTAGTTATACTGCATCAGCAAGGTCTCTCCCAGGCAGAAATTTCAAGGCAGACAAGGGTTTCCAGATGTGCTGTCCAAGCTCTTTTGAAGAAGCACAAAGAAACGGGCAACGTTGAGGACCGTAGACGCAGTGGTCGGCCAAGGAAACTTACTGCAGCAGATGAAAGACACATCATGCTTACTTCCCTTCGCAATCGGAAGACGTCCAGCAGTGCCATCAGCTCAGAATTGGATGAAAACAGTGGGACCCTGGTACACCCATCTACTGTCCGGAGAAGTCTGGTCAGAAGTGGACTTCATGGAAGACTTGGAAACAAGGTCAAGCGACTCAACTATGCACGAAAACACAGGAACTGGGGTGCAGAAAAATGGCAGCAGGTGCTCTGGACTGATGAGTCAAAATCTGAAATATTTGGCTGTAGCAGAAGGCAGTTTGTTCGCCGAAGGGCTGGAGAGTGGTACACGAATGAGTGTCTGCAAACAACAGTGAAGCATGGTGGAGGTTCCTTGCAAGTTTGGGGCTGCATTTCTGCAAATGGAGTTGGGGATTTGGTCAGAATTAATGGTCTCCTCAATGCTGAGAAGTACAGGCAGATACTCATCCATCATGCAATGCCATCAGGGAGGCATCTGATTGGCCCCAAATTTATTCTGCAGCATGACAACGACCCCAAACATACAGCGAAAGTCATTAAGAACTATCTTCAGCGTAAAGAAGAACAAGGAGTCCTGGAAGTGATGGTATGGCCGCCACAGAGCCCTGATCTCAACATCATCGAGTCTGTCTAGGATTACGTGAAGAGAGAGAAGCAACTGAGGCTGCCTAAATCCACAGAAGAACTGTGGTTAGTTCTCCAAGATGTTTGGGCCAACCCTCCTGCCGAGTTCCTTCAAAAACTGTGTGCAAGTGTACCTAGAAGAATTGATGCTGTTTTGAAGGCAAAGGGTGGTCACACCAAATATTGATTTGATGTAGATTTTTCTTCTGTTCACTCACTTTGCAGTTTGTTAATTGATATATAAACTCTTAACATGTCTATTTTTGAAAGCATTCTTACTTTACAACGTTTTTTCATACCTGCCTAAAACTTTTGCACAGTACTGTATCTTCAAGTTGGGATAAAACAGATTAATAAAATTTGTTTAGATTTTTTTATGTTTAAATAAAAAAAAAAAAAAACAAGTTTGATCACCCTGCTGGTAGTGGTGTGTTTTTCAGTTTGTCTGACAGTACTCCTTTCTATACTACTTTTACAGGGTCAGTATACATCTCCAAAGTGCTCGTATTATTTTCCAGGAAGTTTTGACTTCCCCATTCTTCAATTAACATATTATTAAAAAGCCTGAAATTGACTTTAAACAACATTTTGTTACAAATAAAACTGGTGGAGTGATAATGTTTGATTTTTTTTTGTGATGCGGTTACAATCATACACTTGGGATTATATCCATCTAGCTCTGTCAATCAGAGAGCAAAGAATCGTTTTGTTGATGTATAAAATAAAAATACATTTACACATATAAAATAATAATAATTTATACACACACACATATATATATATATATATATATATATATATATATATATATATATAGAGAGAGAGAGAGAGAGAGAGAGAGAAAGATATATATATATATATAATATCGAGATGAGGTTATATTATATAGAAATATATACTTATATTATCTATATATATAATATATATATATAATATAATTATATTATATTATGGTACTACGAATCCAGTGCAATCCACAAGCACTGAACACTAAAGAACACGTTGTTGCATGGACTTACCGACAAAAGCAGTGGTCTGTGGGATTTGTAATTTTAGAGCCTTGCTAGCAATATAAATAATGATACACTGGACTACAATCTCAGGGACACACGGTGATCAAAACTCTTGCTTGAGTTAGAACTTATCCAGAATAAAATGTAATGTTTTTCAGATGAGGTTATATTTGCAGCTACAACATTTTAATATCACTAGTTATTGAGGTTGTGAAAGTATTGGTCACACAAGCAACTTTTTTTGGTCGCATATTCAACCAAATAGAGCGCACCTCAGAGCCCTTGTAACCAAGTCCACTCTCTGAAAAACAAACATTTAATACAGTAAACAAACCCTGCTGTGTTTCATCTGATGGTCACTATATAAGTGCAATAACAGTTGCCACAGTGCAGAACAATTATGGATACAGACAAATAGCCCATAACACAAGAAAGCAATAACATCCAAAAGAACACTTTGTTACAGGCTCACTTACTTGAGGCTGGGGTTTTTTCCAGCATATTTCTTAGGAAGACTTGCCACGTGCGGCTCCATACCTATAACAACAAACAGATAGGTAAGGTTTTCAGGAATCCCTCGTAACAGACAAGAAGCTTTAGTGCCAGAGCCACCTAACGCAACTTTTCAAGGGACCAGCAAAGAAATTAGTCTCATCAGTAATTCTTATTATCAGGAGTCTAAGCCAAATGCATGCGGTCAGTTTTTACTGATGTTGCAGTAACACTGAAATCAAATTTTTAAATTACAGTACAATGAAAAGTATTAGAAATGTAAAAGTAGTCATATGATTTGGGAATGTCTAGATGTGGCTATATTCTGGGATATCAACTTTATCCACTATATACTCGGGAAATCTATTCCTGTTCCCCCCTTTAGTCCTTTTGTTGAATGATGATTTGGAATTTGAATGTTTTGTTTTATTGTATTGTACTTCCCATTTCGAAAATAAATAAATGTAAAATCCTGTGCGTTTTACTGGAAATCGTATACATTGCAAATGAACTGCAATTTAAATTCTTACCGCACACCCTGGGCGTGTTGTGAGGCATGAGGCCGCAGGCCGAGTGCCTTCAACCACCCAGGAAGTGCGGTAAGAATTGTCTTACCACACACCCTGGAGCGGGTAATTTCGCTTATAAAATGGCTACCTTTTTTTTTTTTTAATAATTACACAAACTAGCTTTTTAAAAGAAAAATTGAAATGTATTATGTATTCTTCCACTGAGAAAAAAATAATCCCACAATACATATATTTTGTACTATTTTTATTTGCCATAAACATTACATTGAACATTCCCATTTATAGTAACATTTTTGGATAAAATGGCATTTGAGAATTGAGAGCAGACTGATTTTCCACATCTGAGCGAGGAGTCACTGAACAGCTGCATTGCATTTCTATGCCGAACCAGACCTTGTTTAAAAGGTCAACGGTTGTGTCAGAAGACAGCAGGAGAGACTTTTTTGTTTTAAATGTTTCTGAAATCTGAAGGTAGTGGTGAGATGTATCCGTTGTGTCTAATTTTAACATTGCATACTCAGTAGTCAGTTTTATAAGGTGGTATTTAGTACATGCCAACGCCACTGCTGCATATTATATATACACACACACACACACATACATATATATATAACATGCTGAGTGAGACCTGCGTGGTGATTTCTCAGATGGCTTTTAAATAAAGTGTTACTGCTACTGCTTACCTCAGTTTTCTTTGTTCTGTTCTCTGACTAAATACCACAGTATATTTTCAAATTTTTCTGTAATTCTTTTCGCCCGAGATGAAAAAAACTAATTATTACTTAAGGTTTAGTAATATTAATAGATCAGGTAAGCAAGTTGGTCTATGAGATCATAGCCGCATGGTCATGTGATCTTACTAAGTTAATCACAGCACTTTATTTATCCAAGCCATTGATAACATAGGTTATAATGACAATTCCACCATTGTTAAAAAATGCACTACTGTATACCAACCTCAGTGAATGTAGCTCATTGTCAGCTAACCAATCTATTTAACATCCAAACCAATTTAACACAGCCTGCCCGAACAACTCTGCATGGTTATAAAGGGCACATGCTTCCTCAGGCACGTACATATATTGATATATTATGTTAAAATATTAATATGAATCACTACTTACTGTGGCTATGGCCTGGGTCTGTTGAGTTGGAAAGGAAGAAAAGACAGACCTTATCTCTTTGCCGGAAAGCTTGTGGCGCTGTGAGAAATGCATCCCTATGAAAAAGATGTAACATTAAAGTTTGTAATTGAAGACATTTCTACAGAGTGGTTTCTGGAGCCTGCACCAAGTAAAGAGATGCAGTCTAAACGCCAATATTAAATCTTCACCAAAGTACAAATGGAAATTTTGTAAGCAACAAAAAAACATCCCTGGCAGGAAAACCCTGGGGGAGGGGGTCATATGAAATTCAAAGGTTTTGTAAACCTGATGTAAAATATTACTGTCCAGAGGTTAACCACAGTGGCAGTGAAAATGTGTATTTCTACTGAACACCACCAGTTGACAATATGATTGTCGGTACAGGCACCCCTGTATTGCTACACAGAAACTGTTTTTTTGGGGTGTTAAATGTGAGAACTGCATACACAAAAAACAGCTGTGGTTTGCCAACAGTGATGTTAATGCATAGATTTAGTTGTAGTGTCTGCATTGAAAATCCGAAAATAAAATGTATTAGTGTGTATGTACTCCAGCAGCCTCGCCCCAGCTTCTCTATCACTGTGTGTAAAGGATGCTTCTGTCAAGCCTGCCGAAAGCAAACCGGAGAGCTAAGCGAAGGTGGGTTATTGTTGATCATCGCAGTTAATTTGATGATGGAAGGCAACACGACAAAATTCAACCGTGTTTAAAATCAACAGTGTGGCCTGAATGAATTTTTTTTTGCACCAAGTTTTTGTTGAGAGTCACGTTATGTCTAAACTATGAGGTAAGTTAGTTCATGACTATGAGCCCACCCCCCCCCCTGCCCCCTGTTGTTTGGTCTGACTAGATACATCAGTTTAGAAACATTTGCATCATCATCACCATCACAGCTGAAGATGGCAACATCAGATCTGTCAGCCTAAGCAGGTATGATATTGTCTACTACTTGCTATGTAAAACCTACAATGGAAACATTCAACTGTTTAAAACAATCTTAAGCACCTGTGAGCTCAAAAAAAACATTACCAGTCCCTTGTGGATTTCATTTGCAACCCTACAGTTTGTGGAAAACATACATACTTTACAGCAGTGATCCTCAAAATAACTTGGACACAGGCATAAACTGATCTTACTTAACTGTTTGCGGGCATGCTGACTATTGCATAAGTTATTATCTTAAATACTGCCTTCCTGCGAGATATATATATATATATATACATATACACACACACACACACATACATACATATACATATACACACACAGTACCAGTCAAAAGTTTGAGTACACTTGCTGGAAACTAGCTTTTTTTTTTCATAATTGACAATGTTTTACGTCGTATACGTTTCTGTAAATACTTGAAAATGAAAACACATGTGACAGTATACAAAACAAGACATAAGGAGTATCAAAGCAATGTTCAAGAAAATTGAAAACTGTCTATAAATCTTGGATTCCTCAAAATAGCCACCCTTTGCCTTAATAACAGCTTCACAAACACAATGCATTCGGTTAACAAGTTTTAGCAGGAAATCACCAGACATGTCTTCCCAACTTTGAGGTGTGCTTTGGGTCATTATCTTGCTGAAGAATGAAGGACTGCCCAACTAGCCATAATCCTGATGTAATGGCAGGCCTCTGAAGTATGCTATGATAGCCATGCTGGTTGAGCTTGCCATGGACTTGGTAAAGATCACCAACTCTGTCACCAAGCAAAGCAACCCCAGACCATGACACTGCCTCCTCCATTCTTGACAGTGGGAACCACACATGCAGAACTCATGCGCTCATCCTCTCTGCGTCTTACAAATACTCGGCGGTTGGACCCAAATATTTCAAATTTTGACTACTCCACTCCTCAAAACGTCCAGTTTCTGTGTTTTTTGGCCCAGGCAAGTCTCTTCCTCTTATTTTGCACTCTTAAGAATGGTTTCCTTGCAGCAACTCTTCCAGTTTGGCCAGCTTCACACAATCTCCTCTGAACAGTTGATGTTCAAACATCTGTACTTCTAGTAGCATTTAGCATTGTATTTCAGGGGCAGTTAATCGCCCGTTGCGTAGACTTGTGACTGAAATGAACTTGTTCTCTGATTCCGAGGTCACCCTTGGCCTGCCTGACCTTGTTCGGTCCTCATGAGTGCCAGTTTCTTCAAATCGTTTGATGGTCTTGGCCACAGCAGTTACAGACACTTGCAAAGTTCTTGCGATTTGTTTTAAAGATTGACCTTCATTTCTTAAAGTAATTACAGACTGTCTTTTTTCTTTGCTTAACTGAGCGTATTTTTCCATTTTCTGCTCCCTTACATTCAGGAATGACAAACTTGTGCCTATGCTACCTATATTTATAGTAATTATGGAACCTCACCTGTTAACAATAATTGGTGACAAAAGGTTAATTAGGTAACTAGTTAACTCAGAGAACATCTAACAAAGACACTTTTATACTTAGGCCAGTGTTCTAACACTGTTATACACATTTCAGACTTTTAACTGACTTGGGCTTCAGACTGAAATCCCCTTGCTTTGGGTGACCATTTCATTGAAATTGACAAGATTTACATTTTCATTTAAAAATAAAATTTTTGAATGCAATTCACTTATGATTATCAGCTTATATAAGTACACGTATCATATGAAATATTAAGTGTTTATAGACAAGTTTATACAGCTAAAAGCATAGATAATCAGGAAAAACCTGGTTTCAAGCAGGTGTACTCAAACTTTTGACTGGTACTGTGTATGTGTGTGTGTGTGTGTGTGTGTGTATATATATATATATACACACACACACACACACACACACACACACTCTGATAAGGCCAAGTCTCGGGCAGTAATTGTTAATGCTGCGCTTCTTTTAATAATTTATATAAAATAACGCAATGCAAATATTTTTAAATAGCATGTTTACATAGAACTAAAATAAGAGGATAGATGGTGTCTTGCTTTGTTTCAATTTGGCAAATTTGTCAACACTACTCTGTTTTAAAGATCGCAATCTCCAGTACAATTATTCAGAGAATGTGGATTCGTAACTAAATCTACTATGGTGTTTCCGTTGTCTGGTGAAATTAAAATATATATATAGAGAAAATTTAATTCTAAATACTGAAATGTATTATTTCTCTTAATAACAGGTTGGCGAAATTCAGTGCTTACCCGGCATATTAATACCCCGCCTCTGATCACAAATGATTGGACAGCTGTCAGATCTTTCACTTTCCTATTGGCTAATTATTCACCTTTAATTTTCTTACAGAATACCGTGAACGACCTATGCTTGCTTATGATTGGACAGCTCCGTAAAACTTAGCAGATATTTGACTCTCCTATTGGTTACACTTACTGTCAGTACCTGCAGCTGAAACAGACACAGTTTATGTCCCACCCAGTTAACTTATGATTGGGCTACCGCAGAGAAAATGCAAGATATTCAACTGGTTAATCGTATCGCAGAGGCCCTTCAGGAAAAAAATAAATAAATAAATGTTGAGTATGTACAAGCACAGCATAAGCGAGCAGCGCTGTCAGACTGCTAGCACGCTTCTGTTGGAAAATGTGCTTAAAGCTTTATTTATTTTCCCACGCTAAGACCCGCTAGAAAAGTGTTCACGATCCATAATTTAAGAACAGCTACTGCGGGCACGATGGCCTGGCTTCTCGGGCACCATTTGTGGACCACTGCTTTAGAGTAAAGGTTTTCCTACCAGATCTGGAAACAGCTACTGTTATTCCTGAACATTAGAGGCATGTAGCACAAGAAGTCATGTGGTAACATTTACCTACAGTATTTGGTTTAAAATGAATTTTTAAACCTGTTTTATTTAGAATTTTTTTGCAAAAGTGACACTGTTTTGTAAAACATTTGTTTTGAAAAATGGTGCAGTTTATATAGATTATTATTATTATTTTTTTAAGATTAATCATAAAATGTATTCTAACCACTCGCACTATTAAATGGAACATAAATTGAGTGCTTTTTAATGTTTAACACTGGATTGCGATACAGATTGTATCGTGAAGACACTGTTGATGCACAGCCCTAGTACTAACTATAAAGCCCCTATTCTGATGGTTGGTCATTAGTATCTTCTGTATTAAAAATCGCCAAATGGCCACAAGAAGATAGAGAGGTTAACGTGGAGCAAGAGTAAAGAAGCCTTATATTGCACCCCTTGTTTGTTGTTTTCTAATGAGCTGGAGAAAAAATCTTGTAGAACACTGTGCAAAAATGAAGGGTTCAATGCGGCAACTGGGAAGTGGTGCAAATTATATGACAAACTTCCCGAGCACTGGAGCAGTAGTCATTGTTACTGGCAATGGACAAACCTGCAGCAGGCTTTACAAGGTAGACGGATCGATAGCCAGCTTCAGAAGCAAATACAATCAGAAGCAAAAAAGAACGAAGCTTTAAAAGAGAGTTCTGGATGTAACATTGTTTCTAGCATCTAGAAATTTGGTATTTCGAGGAAGCAGTCCCACAATTAATGATGTTTCACAATGGCAATTTCTTGGGTGTACTTGAACTAATATCGCACTGTGACCCCCTTCTGCATGACCACTTACAAAAGGTAAAACAAATTCAAGAAATGGGAGAGAAAAATTGAAGCTCATTATCTATCCTGGGAAAGTCAGAACAGCATGTTTTGAACACGATTCTGACAGAGAGGAATGAACCTATTTACATTTCTGTGGTATGTGACACTATCTCCCATACAGAACAAAATGTACTTATCCTGAGGTATGTGCATATGAAAAAGAGGTAAACGAATGGAAAATCTACAAACGTTTTATTGAGTTCATTGATTCTGCAAAAAAGAGTGGACAGGAAATGCTGTTGTTTTGAAATGTTTTGACAACAGAGTCAATGTGTCCAGAAAAGTCAAATATTCCACATATTCAAAAGCCACATATTCTCCTTGCGCTTCTCATTCTCTGAATCTAGTTGGAGTGCATGCTGTAGAATTGTGCCTGAAACAGCCACTTTCTTTGACTGTGTAAATCAGCCATACGTTCTTTTCAGTGGCAGTCCCGAAAGATGGGCTATTTTGAAAGAAAAAACAAGTTGCTGTCTACATCGCTTGAGTGAAACGACATGGAGCGCTCGAACCAAACCAATTCACCCTGTTGCAAAATGCCTTCCTGGCATTAGTGCAGCTCTAGATAGCATCGTCAAATCTAGTAAACTGTCTATGAAGCCATGTCTGAAGCAAAAGGTCTGAGAAGCTACTACAAGTCTTTCACTGTAATTGTGCTTGCCACGTTCTGAATAAAAGAGTTCTGAAGAGAGTAATCGCTACAGGTGAATAAGTACATATAAAAACATGAATGTGTATATCTAAATAGTTTAAAAATTAATTACTCAAATAGGTTAACAGTATTTTAATAAATATGAATATAGTTTTGTTAAAATACGATGAAAATTAATGAGTCACACGACTAAAACTAAATCACAATGCTCCGAGCATGACACTGAACAAAATGGCGATGACAGATCCCCTTTACTGGCCTTTATAGCTGTGGAAGGCTCAGACCTCAACAACATAGCGAAAGATATCTCACAAAGCAGATGGACTGAATGGACTGAAACTAATTTTCAAACCCGATGGCAAGGTCTTGAGTAGGGTGTAGAGAACATCAGCTAGCAGTCTCACCAGGGTAAACAGGGAAAAAAAAAGCAAATATTTTGTTTACATGCAACAGAAATAATTTTAGAATACTTATGTAAATGTATTTTTATTTGTATGATTAACCACTATTAGACTTTTATCAGTTTATTATTTTGCTGCCCATATATATTAAGGCACATAGCTACATCTGTTTTGTCTGTTTGTTTGCTTAGCTTAACCCTGGGAACTGATTGGTTGTAGCATTTCGGATTATTGACTTTATTAATTAAGCATTTTGAATGCTGAAGACAATTTAGTATTAGTTTCAGTGTCTTCCTTTTATGCATCTAAGCTCTGCATCTGTCCTTTCCCCCTACTCCTTTTTTTATTTATTTTTTATTAGCGTTGCAATCAATCTCATTCATAATATAGCCTATTCAGTACATAACAGATTGTAGTTACTTCGATCATAATGTGTTCTACAGGTAAAATACGCTTGCGGCGTGTACTCACGCTGGTGACTGTGTTCCTGACACTTTTTATAAACAGAATACAATTGAAAAAGAAATTGATTTCAATAAAGTCACAGTACATATGGTTTGCTTTATGTATGATTAGGTTATTGTTAATTGATTTGACAATTCATTTTTCTATCCTTCAGGAAGAGGGGTGCTAGTGCTGACCTTAGAGCCCACTGTACCCCTTTTTAGTTTCAGAAACGGCAGTCTGTGCAGGTGGTGTTGTTGACGGTGTCAGAGGGAGGACACCGACCTCAGAACCGCAATATGCAATAAATAGAAACTAACAATGGGGCCCAAGGGTTGGGATTTGCTATATTAAATGTTAAAGGTTTAAATCATCCTATTAAAAGGAAGAAGGTACGGTCTACTTTAAGCCTAAACAATCTGATTTGGTACTTTTACAAGAGACGCATCTCTTGGAAGGGGAGTCACAAAAACTTTGCAGAGACTGGGTTGGTCATGTGTTTTTTTTAGTGTAGGCACAAACAAGAGTAGGGGTGTGGCAATCCTAGTGAGCAAATACTTCCAATTTAAATGCATGAGAGAGACTAAGGACACAGCCGGAAGGGTGGCTATACTGTTAAGTGAGATCCAGGGCCTAACAGTAATTCTTGCTAATGTTTATGCTCCGAATAGTGATGACCCTGATTTCTTTGGAGAACTGGAACTTAAATTGAGTGAAATGGGAGATTATCCTATTGTGATTGGGGGCGACTTTAATCAAGTGATGGACCCAGCTTTGGACCGCAGCTGCCCGCTTAAAAGAGGCTCTGAGAGGACGAATATACTTTTATATGCAGTCCAATCTGCCTTCCACCCCCTCTGCTGGCATAGCTTGGAAAAAACGTAATGCAGCAAAACAGCTTGATTTAGAGAGAAAAATTACAAGCAGCTGAAAAGAACTTTAAACACAATACGCCCACTGAAAACTTAAGAATATTGACACAGTTAAAATACAAATATAATTATATTCTGACTCAAAAGGCAGAATATGCTTTATTCAGGGCTAGACAGAAATATTTTGAGGAACAGGATAAAGTGGGAAAACTACTTGGGCGATATATCAAACAGAAAGACGCCCTGGCCACTATACCTGCGGTGAGATCTCAGGGGAGGAGCCTAGTGACAAATTCTTGCGATATACATAATGTATTTAAAGAATTCTACGCAGAATGATATACTTCCGACTCTTCTGCATAAGCAGAAGACATTTTCCTTAGAAAGACTAAAAAAGAAAGACTTTCCTTAATAAATTGAACCTACCAGCACTGAATGTACAACATAAAGGCTTTCTTGATTTCCCTCTATCAGAAGAGGAAACAGCTACAACAGTTACAAAAAAAACTGCCATCAAGCAGGGTTCTTTTATAAGTGTTTTATAAGTGTTTTGTAAAGGAACTGACCCCACTGCTGCTGAATATGTACATAGAGTCACTTGAAAATAAAGCCATACCTTCTACTCTGTCTCAGGCCCTTATTTCTCTCATACTTAAAAAGAATAAAGACCCTTGTGAGTGTACAAGCTATAGACCTATATCCTTAATTAACACTGACGGAAAAATACTGTCTAAAATCTTGGCCAACCGCTTAGATAAAGTAATCATTGGTTTGATCCATCCAGACCAAGCTGGGTTTATACACAACCAGTATTCTTCTGACAACATTAGGCGTCTTATTAATTTAATGTGGGCTACCCAAACCGATAACTCCCAGATGGCTGCTGTTTCAGCTCTTACACAAACATCCAAATGCAGCAGTGCTGACTAACAGGTTAATATCCCCACAGTTTGCACTTGGCAGGGGCACTAGACTAGCCTTAGAACCGTTCACACCTGCTATACGGCTGGATCCCAGTTTCCTTGGTATTCAAGTGAGAGGATCAACACATAAATTTATGCTTTACATAGACGATATCCTACTTTTTGTTTCTGACCCAGAAAACTCAAATTCAGCTGCTCTTGACACCATAGACACTTTCTCTAAACTTTCTGGTTACAAGGTTAATTGGACAAAATCTGAGGTTCTCCCCTTGACAGTTTATTGCCCCAAATCTTCATTTCAGCAGGTTTTTCTCAATGGATAAAAAAGGGCATACAACTTATACAATTTATCATTTTAAATAGGTTTCACTGGACCCCATCCAGATTGCATAGAATTAATCTGAAGGATTCCCCTGAATGTTGGAAATGTAAATCAGAAGTAGGCACTCTAGTCCATGCTCTGTGGAGCGGCCCTAAAATCCAGGCACTTCTGAAGGATCCTATGAATGTCTAACCGAACATTAAGAAGGTTAATTTCCCCTACTGCCCTTGTTTGTATATTCTGGGAGTTCCCTCACCAACTGCAAATCTTCCTGCCCAAGACGCTGACTGGATCCAGAGTGCCATAACGCTTGGTAGAAAATGAATAGTGAGGGAATGGAAAAGTACACATGTTCCTTTCCCTGATGAGTGGTGTGTACAACCAAATAGCTGCCTATGAAAAACAGATGAATTGGTAGCGTTGGAAACTACAACCTGAGATGGGCTAGGTACCTCAATTATATTGGTCAGACTGTACAACACGTTCTGTATGGAGTTCAGCTCAACCCCACACCAAAGAGAAAGAAAACAAACAAAAACAAATGATGTTTGAATAAATAAGTGAAAATGTGGAAGGGGACGAGCCGCTGGAGAATTACATGTTTTTTTTTCTCAATTTGTAATTTATTTTAATATTATCTATTTTTCCTTACCATTACACAGGTCAGCACTCAGTTATACGTTACCCAGATACACGTCAGTCACGTTTTACCGCCCTTGTATTAAGAATAAAATCAATCACCATTATATACATGTAACAAATTAATGCTCTCACCCGTCACATGCGATTTCCAACTCTGTCACCGGTTTTCTGATACAAAGCCCATCTCTTCAATGTTACAATTTATTTGAGAATCCATCACAGCCTGTGTTTTTTTTCTTCTCTGCAAATCAGTCTGAAGCAGTTGCTATTACTTCATAGATAGACAATAAATCTACCTGCTAGCAAACCAAGCCCCAGTCAGGATATGCATGACAGTGGCAATTTCTTTATATTTTATCTTTAATTATATGCTTGTCGTATTTTACTATAGTTTGCTTTACATTTTACTGTTTGTGTTTTGTTTTTTTGCAGCTAAAACAAAGTGCAGAGACAAGCTAGGGTAATGTAACAGTTAATCATTAAACAGTTTTGCACAGTGATGGATTTTTGTTTTTTTAAATCTGTGATCTTTCGTTGTTTTTGTGGATTTTCATTTGCAAGTGACCTGGGACATTAGGGCCTTATCAAGCACCCTAGTCTGAAATTTTAATACTGACTTTGGTTACTGCTTTAATTCTGGAAACTGCTTAGTTATTTTTACTTTTATTTATTTATTTATTTTTATCTTTTGCTAAATTGCATTACCTTTTATGTTGTATGCAGTTCTGTGCATGGGTAACATTTTGATTTCATTTTGCTGTTGGGTCCTTAACAGGGAATTTTACATACTGCTACAATACATATCAGATTTAAAAGTATGTACTATATTACAATCCACGTGTCATCTCTTTTCGCAAGTGATATTTTCATTATCATATTGTTCTGAATTTAAATACTTGTGTTGAAAATATAGTACTGTACCAACAAAACCAATACAGTACACCTAAATGGAAGCCTACTTATTCTAAAACGCAGTCTTTTCAGAAAAATATTTGTGACCACTGTATCTTTTTTATGTTCCCTGAAAAACAGACAAGGGTTGGAACGGGCCAAAATAAAATAATCAGATATGCGTCACACGCGTTTAACCGTCACTGAAGTCAGCATTTTATAGGGTTGGATATGCGAGTGCTGACTGTATTTCAATGTACACTTGTTCCTCTCTGCCATTGCAAAAGCGATGTCTGAAACCAGGTGTTAACTGATTCTACAATTATATTGTACAAGACAAATCATTAAAAAATCATTAAAATATTCATCACAAAAAAATAAATAAATACAAAGAAAATATAATTATAATTAGAAGGTTGTTTACAAGGTAAATTATGTCAGTGTGCAATGGCTGGATTAAGAGGGAGGCCCTTTTCATAGGAATTGTCCTGGTCCCCAGGATTCCTGTATGCAGCCCTGCTGGAAATTGGCTTAAGTAGGAAAATCAAATACAACCACAACATTAAGACAACAACTAAAAGTGTACTATCTCTATGCACTTGTTGCTTCACATTTCATGGGTCAGAGGTCAATGCCATGGTCAGCAACATATTTAGCATGAAATGCTCATATAACCAAGCAAATATGAAGTCACTACTCCTGGTAGTTTCTTGGCAGTGGTAGCACTAGCTTTGCAAAACAAAAGTGCACTACACCATTAACTTGACCTAGTGAAAAATACATGTGTGTTCTGAGTACGAAGCCAATCCCTCGAAGCACTGGGTCTTTATCATTCTGGAACTAAAAAGTCACATAACCCCTAAATGGTGGACATCTTAGGTCACTCGTAAAAGTGATGGGTGCCACTGGGACAATGAGTTTTGCCTGATGAGTTTCCAGCTTAAATCATTTATGATATATTAGCTGTAGTAGGTGTGGTAGTGGCTTTGCAAATTCAAACAAGCTTCCCTTAACACGATGGTGAGGCAGGGCAGAAGGAAGCCCTGCACATGAATAGAGGGCAGGGCAAAGCCCTGCTGAGAAAATGTATTTGTTTATGTTGAAAGGGTGTTTACATTTTGTGTTTATGTAAAAACATGATGTATTATCATTTAAAATGTATAGTTTTTTTGTTGGTTAAAATGAGTTATTCTTTGTTATTATTTGATTTGAATGTATTTTGTATTTATTTAAACATGACAGCGAAAGCTGTGTGTGTTATTGTTTGGCAGCATGGATGGGGAAGCCCCATCTAACAAAACCCTGTGTAGAAGGCGACCATCTCCCGAGTTAATTAACTGATTCATTTGTTGCCGATCGGGAGATGGTCACCAGTATAAACCCCTACAGTTTTCATTGTTTCAAGACGGGTGTTCGAGAGGAGTAACTGAAGTGAGAGATGACAAAACAAAAACGAAAGTGAAAAAAAACAAAAAAACTACTACAAGTGCTGGAAGCTCCAGCACAGTATTTGTTTAGTTTCTGTGTGTGAGATTTGTTTTTGTACAACCTTTTTTATTTTCGCTCTGTAAGCAGTGTTTTTCTGTTTGAACATTTTATTTATTTTTGTTGAAATAAAAAACAGCGCAAGAATACTACCGAATACTACCTGAGTCTGTGTTTCAGTTCCTATTTCTGGCCTGACGTCACCATCCTCAGCTGTCCTGTCACAGATGCTTATTATTATGAACTTAAGTCAGACCCAACAGTAGCCTAGTTATCATAACAGTATTGTTCACATCTAGCACATTTCATTTACTTTAAAATAATTTGTCACAGTTCCATCTACACCACAAAATCAGTCTGTAAAGCTGAATCTCATTTCGTTCCAATATAAAATGAGGGCTGTACATATTTCTCTATTTTTTTATTTATTTATTTTTTATAATTGCCATTTATAAATCAACTCACACACATCCACTATTTCCCTGATATTAGAATTAACTGACATCCCGACACACAGAGACCTGGCCACAGTCCTAACGGGGTCTGATAAGAGTTTAATTTCAGACGGTCAGTTTCAGTGACAAACAGAAAAATATTGTTAGCCAGGAGTATGGGTTTCAACTGAGTGGCAGAGGTGAAGGGCATTTTCCTAGGACCTAGGGCATTACATTTACTTTGTACTACTCAATGTTAGTCCAGAAACAAATAGAAGGTTTGCTGTTCAGATCTTTCAAGGTAAGTAAACTACAAAGTTATGTAACAACCTCTATATAAACAAATAACACAGCTTGCAGACTTCACACATTAAAATAAACACATTCACATTGAAGAGAGGTTAATAAACAAACTGAAGATTAAGATAAATATCTGTCATTAATAAAAGTGGCCTAATTTAAGAAGGTGTAGTCTACAGCTGCACTTCAAACTTGAAACTTTACAATTCTAATTTATTAAAAACGTATCTATTCTGGCACTTGCTCAAAACGTCTCTTGGTTTAAGCTGATATTTCTGTACTGCAGAGAGAAGTAAATGTCATTAAATTTGGGGTCAATGTTATGATAAGCAAATCATTGTATGAATTAAAAAAAAATTAAAAATGTATGGCAAACGCTAGTCAGAGTCCTATTTTAAAAAACACTACTGTTTAGACCATTAAAACATGACCTGTAGTTTGTTCTCTTCCCATCTGTAATCTGCATTGGCACACTTTCAGTTTAAATATCTTTTGTGTACAAACAATTCTACCAGCAACATAGTTACAAATGGTGTGTTCAGTAAATACAACTTTGGACCAAATCCAATTCCTGGCAAAGCAGCAGCGCTAACAGTTTCACTTTGTGGAAAAATGAAACTTGCAGCATAAATTAAAGTTATCATTCAGCTTGGCTTTCCTGAAGACTGCATCATTGCTTTTTGAACTGTGATCTGACCCTCAGCAAAGTTTAGTCACAACTTATCCACTCAAACTTTAGCCTTCAGAACGCCACCTTTTACAAACTGATTTATTACACTATTGTCAAACAACAGCATTTGGACAAAAATACAGCTGAAACATTTAACATCATTATATTTTATTCCATTGAGTAGAATGCAAAGCAGGCTAGAGCAGAATACTTGGACTATGGGTTGTAAATTTGGAAGATTAATAACTATAACTCTAAGCACAATGTAAAAGCCATATCCCAGACAAGGAAGATTTTGTAGGTGAGATAGCTTAGCCAGAAGCGATCAATTTAAATCAAATCTTCTGACTGCAAGATTATTGGGTCAGATTTGGTTCTATACTCATTTTACATGCTTACTCTACCCATCTTTGTCTATCTTTCACTCTTGCAGTAAGCATGTGCTCGCATGTGCCTAGCGGTAAGTGACTTACATTAAGGTCTGCTCCAGGTCCCCATGTCCCCATTTGTCGCCTTGGTTCAGCAATCTTAAAATGCCTCTTTCAAACGATTCAGTGGAAACCTCTTTTGGTAGCTTTTTGGGAGAGAAGGAATGGATAGCAGTTTCACCCATTCTAGGTTTTAATACAAATTTGATTAGCGAGTGTATACATAACAATCTTAGGTGAGTCTTACAGTTTTCCCATCCCAGTTTAGTAAATGTAGTGCTATGATTCAGCGATGGATTAAAAACAGAAGCAGCACCACCTCCCATATGCATTTCTGCCCTCACATTAAAGTTAACTGCTTAATCTAGGGATTCAGGGTGCTGCAAGATGTAAATGTTGAGCTTAATTCCTATTTTGTGGAAGCATAACCCATACGGATGCTGTAAATGCAGTTAGTTTACCCCATACAGTATCTATGTCACTTGAACAATTTGGCCCAATAGATATGGAAACACCGCTATTACTTACCTTTAATAAAAAGTCTTCAAGTTCTTGGTGTGTTTTTGTTACGGAGCTCAGCGACAAATTAGACCACTTGACCTACAAAGATAACATGTTAAGTGATTTTTGTTTATTTTTTAACCCCCTTCTTGTCATTAAACAATATATTAATAAAATGCAGATGGCATAACATATGATTTGTCAATTTACACTGGAAAACAACAAAAAACGGTAATGACACACAGTGTGCTTTCTATCGCGATACAACAGGCTTGCACTGGTAAGTGATAAAAAGGACACTGTACTTTACTGTATTGCAACGAAAATGTACTAAAATTTTGAAATAAATCAACAGTATGCGTCCATTTCATTTTTGCAATGGAAACACAAGTGTGTGATTTACATGGATTTGGCTTTACTGCCACTACAGAACACAGGCTCTTTAGATGCAGTACCTATTAAATAGATGCAGTGTCTGAAGGGGTAGAATCAGTCTGTAACTTAACCCTACAGGAAACTATTCACTTCAACAACATGCAGGATTATGCATGTCGTACTTGATATATGATTAAATACTCTTGCAAGGAAAATTCTGACAGACACAGGTGATAAGGGTCAACAGGCCAGTTAATTTAAGCCCTGTTATTTTCCACAATTGCGGAACACAGATGGAAAAAGTGGAAATTGGTTAACGAAATGGAAAGCACGTCTGCTTTTGGTTCTTCACTTGTTTTTTTATGTTAATTCAGGATATGTAAACATTTCAAATACAAAATACACACACACACACACACACACACACACACACACACACACACACACACACTATATATATGTGTATATATAGTATATATATACTATATATATATATATATATATATATATATATATATATATATATATATATATATACACACACACACACACACACAGTGCCTTGCAAAAGTTTTCAGACCCCTGACCAATTCTCTCATACTACTGAATTACAAATGGTACATTGAAATTTCGTTCTGTTTGATATTTTATTTTAAAACACTGAAACTCAGAATCAATTATTGTAAGGTGACATTGGTTTTATGTTGGGAAATATTTTTAAGAAAAATAAAAAACTGAAATATCTTGCTTGCATAAGTATTCAACCCCTGTGCTGTGGAAGCTCCCAGTTTGCACCGATGAAAGAAATTGCCCTAACGAGGACACAATTACCTTACCATTGGCCTCCACCTGTGAACCATTAAAGTTGCTGTCACATTTTCTAGATAAAAACCCCACTGTTGAAGGATCATTGGTAAGGTTGTGAATCTGAAGGAAAATGAAGACCAAAGAGCATTCTACAGAAGTTAGAGATAAAGTAATACAAATGCATAGATTAGGGAAAGGGTACAAAATAATATCCAAGTGTTTGGATATCCCAGTGAGCACAGTTGGATCAATAATCAGGAAGTGGAAGCTGCATCACACCACCCAGGCACTGCCAAGAAAAGGCCGTCCCTCAAAACTCAGCGCTCAAACAAGGAGACTTGTGAGAGAAGCCACAGAGAGGCCAACAATCACTTTGAAGGAGCTACAGAGTTCAGTGGCTGGGAGTGGAGTAATGGTGCACCAGTCAACCATATCAAGAGCTCTGCATAACACTGGCCTGTATGGGAGGGTGGCAAGAAGCAAGCCGTTACTCAAAAAGTACCATCTGAAAGCACGTCTCGGGTTTGCCAGAAAGCATGAGAGTGACCCAGCTGCGATGTGGGAAAAGGTTTTGTGGTCAGATGAGACCAAAATAGAGCTTTTTGGCCAAAACTCAAAGTGCTCTGTGTGGCGCAAACCTAACACTGCCCATGCCTCAACACACACCATCCCTACAGTGAAATATGGTGGTTGCAGCATCATGCTGTGGGGATGAGTCTCATCAGCAGGGACTGGACATCTTGTTACAATTGAAGGAAGAATGGATGGTGCAAAATACAGGAAAATACTGCAAGAGAATCTTCTTCAGTCTGCTAAAAAACTGAAGCTTGGGAGGAAATTTACCTATCAGCGGGACAATGATCCCAAGCACAAGGCCAAGGCAACATTGGAATGGCTCAAGAACAAAAAGGTGAATGTCCTACAGTGGCCCAGTCAAAGTCCTGATCTCAATCCCACTGAGAATCTGTGGCACCATTTGAAAATTGCGGTCCACAAGCGTCGTCCAACCAACCTGAACAACCTGGAGCAAATCTGCCAAGAAGAATGGGCCAAAATCACTCCGACACTGTGTGCAAAGCTGGTACATACTTACCCCAAAAGACTTAAAGCTGTTATTGCAGCGAAATGTGGCTCTTCCAAATATTAATATGTGAGGGTTGAATACTTATGCAAGCAAGATATTTCAGTTTTTTATTTTTCTTAAAAATATTTCCCAACATAAAACCAATGTCACCTTACAATAATTGATTTTGAGTTTCAGTGTTTTAAAATAAAATATCAAACAGAACTAAATTTCAATGTACCATTTGTAATTCAGTAACATGAGAGAATTGGTCAGGGGTCTGAATACTTTTGCAAGGCACTGTGTGTGTGTGTGTGTGTGTGTGTGTGTGTGTGTGTGTGTATATATATATATATATATATATATATATATATATATATATATATATATATATATAAATAACAGAGTGAAAAAAAGGACTGGAAAACTTTAATTAGCACTCTTTATGAGTCAAACAAGAAACCAGTCCATTCTAAATATCCATCCAAATTCATTTAGACTGACTGCAACTACGCCAGGTGAAATCACAAAAAATATTTCACTTATGACCACAGAAGTCAGAGTAAAAACCTGCCAGAGGAAAAAAGCTGGCGAATGAACAAACTCCTCCACCAAGCCTAGAGACAGAGACCTCTTGACCGTCTCTTAAACAGCCTTAAAGATAGGGCCTGTTCTCGAACGGGGATACTGGATATAGTTCATAGAAAAATGATTCACATTGGTTCTGGCGATGCTTATGCTTGAATAAATCATTTTCAGATGGGATACATCAGCTCTGACTTCTGAGGTATTTTAATTAAATGTAAACACTGCTTGATCCAGGAAAGCTCAATCAGCTCAAAAATTCTCTTTAGCAAAGTTGGAAGCTCCAAAAAAGGGAGACGTACATAACACACACATACAGTAATACAGCAAAAGCATGGACCACCAATATAATAAATTATCACTTCTGAATTACTCAGTGCCTTTTACAAAAGCATCATTGCAAAGCTCTTCACCAACAAAAAACACAGAAACAGATGTACTTTAAACCAGCAGGTGAGACTTGTTTGACAGGGTGTAATGTGAAATATACTTTTCTTTTGAGCTAAATTGACTCGTATGCATGCTTTGTTCCTTTACTCATGTCCAAACAATTCTGCAGATAATTCTCTACATTTATTATTTTTTTTAACACTATTGTATGAAACTAAATCTGCAACTGAATGGCGTATTTGTTAATATTGGTACAACAATTATGGACTTTGAATTTGATGGAAAATTGTCATGTGTCAGGTTTATAGGGCACCAGTTAAAAAAAAAAAAAAAAAAAAAAACAAACACTCTTGGAAATCTTTCAGAACAGAATAAAAGGGCAAATTATTTATTTTTTAAAATAAGCCATATAAACCAAATAATTCATTAGAACACTCCTGTGCACAAAAAAGCTATAAATCTGATGGGTCTGGCCTTCTGGTGAGGCAAGAGGATCAAATGGCAAAGCTTTGTGGCAACCACTAACGGTTAATGTATAATCATTAGTTTTTCACATTTTACATGCATTCAAAATTCACAAACACCTGTGTTTGTACATGCTAATAAAATACTTTTCTATATTACCTGTTGTGTACTTCAATTCACAATACAGTAGGGTGTGCAGATATTTAATGATACCCATACATGCCTTTTAAAAAATTCACAACAGGAAATGCTATTTTTCGCTCGTTGGTCCTTGTTTAAAATTGAGTGGCAATTAAATTCCATGTCGAATGATTTTAAAAAAGTCACTTGGAAGTTAATTTTCCTTTTACCCAGGGCGCTGTACTGAGGCCGTAAACTGACACAAAATATGCAAATCTAATTTGGCAGATAGTGTATGTTAGCCCTACCTTAACAGCTTATCATGCTGACTGAATTATCTACGGCTGTGTATACTGGGTGATGTATTTCAGAAGTTAAATCTTGACCGGGACTACAATCCTACTGCAGTCATGACACATTTCTTTGGAAACGAGCAAAGTGAAAACCAGGAAGTGAAATGAATGTATAAATTATTTTAATTCAAACTAACAGATTAAAAAGAAAGGTAAGACAATTAATTATGGGGGAAAAAAATGATTCACGATTTTAGGTTGTTTGATCACGATTTCAGATGACGCTGTCAGGTAGTCTGTTTGGTAATTACAGTACTCCGATCTACACAGCAAATCTCTATAAAGAATCATCTGATATTGCAAACATTTTCATTTCAACTTGACATCTGCTACTATACATAGAAAGTCAATGAATGTGGAAGGACTGCAAGAGCTGCAAATCAGGGTTCATGCTTGTGCAGAACTGTAAACCGTCCTCCCTTTAGATTTTGCATTATCAAGTGATACAAAGGTATATTTTCTGCACAAAATGCTTCGCTTAATTTTAAGTTGGTTTCCCCTAAAGCTGCTCCCTCTGCTTTCATGACATTGTTTGGGATATTGCTCTGTTAGTTGCTTAATTTCAGCACTTTTTTTTCTAGTTCTGTGGAAGTATTCACCGTTATTTGACGTTTGCTAATCGCTTTAACTTTGCACTGAAACCAAATCAAAAGACGTGAACTGCTCCTTTCCTATTTTCACCCTGAGTGGAAACAAATGCGATAAAAATCACATCCCTAGCTATAATCACTCTTATCACTTCAAAATTTTAAAGACGGCGTTTATTGATATTTTAAAATTACGTTTCCATGTAATGTTCTATGTGGGCAGCAGATACTTAGATACTCCATGAACATAAATTGAGTCCTGTAGTTATTTCACGGATAAGGATAACCTAATAAGGGGTTAAGTGGGTTGTTTACGGCTAATCTCATGCGTGAAATACAACACACGTTCATAGCGTATGTACAAAAACTACAAAGCAGTATGTAATTCAATATGCTAACTGAACATTATTCAGCAGGTTTCATTTGACTTTATGAAGCAAAATGACATAACTCCATAGGGTGATGCACTTCTGTCCATAGCTGTAGTCAAATTACAGATCATAAGAGGTACATCTACAGTAGGTAGTCAAAGCTGGCTGAACATTTTCACCTTTCTAATAGTCACTAGATCGACCTAAAATTAGGATGAACTAGGCTCTGAATACAAGTTCTGAACACATGGGCATTGGAGTGTGAATAGTATTGTTTGCACAGCATACATTTCACATAGCTGTAAAAGACCACTGGCAGGCTTTCCAGCGAGCCATTCCTCCCGTCAGTCCCAGAGCATGCAATATTCCGATAGCCACAGCAATAAACCCTGCCACCTCTTGGAAAGTAGATGATATTTATATAGCACCTTTCATTCACACAGGCTCTCACATGGCTTAACAAATGCAGTACAACTTAAATCATTAAGAATCCACTGAAGTGCAGCTTTTATAAACGCTTAAAATGCTATGCAGTGTCCGGGTTTAAACCAGATCTACACACACACACACACACACACACACACACACTCTTTATTTAAAGCCCCTTTCACACCATCATGCCCTGCCTGGGTTAGAACCTACCCAGGTCAGGACGCAGTGTCATGTGGGTCGGCTACGCTATTTCACACTGCTTTTCTGACAGCAGGGTTGGGTTGGCTGTCTGGTGTTTACGACACAAACGCATAATTTGGTATCTTCGCCCCAGAATGCCTACGAAGGTAGGTTCGAAGAGACCTAACTTCTCAGACACGGACCGGATGTGCCTGGCCTACCCGTTTGAAGTGTTTCTTGGAGGTCCTTTACTTTAGTGCAGTATATTTGTTTATTAACACAAAACTGTACTAAACAGTACGGTCAAATTCAGAACAGTTTTTTTCGGAAACGCTACCCTTCTAACCCCTTACGTCAATTGGCTCAGACACCATTACCGTTGGTACTTGGCAAACATACTTGTTGTACTGAACAGCTGAAGCACACAAAGTTTTTTCAGTGTCGCTCTTATTGTTTTACGGGTCGGCACAGTGTGGCTCAACAAATTTCATCACATCTGGAAATCCTTCACCTTCTGCAAAGCGAAGTCGGAAAATTCAATGGCCGATTGTCTTAAATACAAACTGTTATACAATAAAATCCACAATATTATGTTTTTGTGCCAAATGTAATCTAAGGGAGTTGTACAATCCAAAGAATGCTACATTGGGAGATTTATATAATATTCTGAGAAATTATGATGATCAGGGGTGTGCAATGACAGCAAGATTTGTGTGAGGGACAAGTTTTGCAGTTATACTTTGCCCGTCAGACAAGCTGTTTTTACTTATTCATTTATTTTTCCTCTGTTCATTAAGTTGCTAGAAAGACACTCTGGGTATATTTCTAGAGAGCCATGCAAGCTTCTGAAAACTGAATTGCTGAAGTCTAGCACTGAATCACCAACATTTAAAAAAAGTGTTTACATCCCACCCCTGTCACTGGAAGATCGCTGTGGAAACTGATCTTCTATTGGTTACAAAGAAACACAGAAATGAGAGCCTTTTGCAAGGCATAATCTTTTAAACTTAAGGTATTATTTATGTTTTTTGTAAATTAGTAAACAAGTGAAGCTGCTTTCTTAATACATGAACCTGACATTTAAATGAAGCAATATAATAAAGTTACAAAAAAACACAACAACAAAAACCACCATAGGTCACTATGGTATTAGCGGGTTAGAAAAAATTGTGTTGTGTAATTTAACACTTTGTGGTCAAGTGTGTACTTGTTGGGATGTTTAAAAACATAAAGTTTACTGTTAGAAGCATTTCCAGACAAACATTCCCTGGCAAAAGCTTTATTTTTTTTTTTCTTTGGATTTTAGTATTACTAAACTAATTTGCTAGTTACCTATTTTGCCATTTCTTTTGTTAAGATTTTATTGCTACATTTACTAGAATTGAACACAAGTGATATTAGTTATCTATAGGACATGCACAGTCCATTGATTTCTGAAACTATTAAAACATGAAAATTGACATATGTTTAATGATAGAAATTAAATACTTATATAAGATTATCTGTACAATATTTTATTATTATTATTTTTTTAAATACAGACTAAATCTCATGGCAATGTGTTTATGTATGTATGAATTAATTCATGTATTTATTTTTCAGTGAGAGTACTGCAGGGAAAGAATGTTGCCCTCCCAAAAAAAAACAAAAAAACAAACAAAAAAAAACACCATCAGGGTATGAAACCAGGATCACCCAGCTGCAGCAGTGTTCTACTTACTTTTTCTGACAGAAAAAATGACACCAAACTTTGGTGCTTCTTTCATTTGTTTGGTGTACAAGGTAATCAAACACGCAATCTTCAGGTGTGAAAAAAGTTACTACCCCCCTAGTTAACTCAACCTAATTAAAGGGATAATTAGGGTCAGCTGTTTGAATACTTTGGTTAACAATCAGGCCTGATCTATATAAATCTGACTAACTTTGGCCCTTACCATCAGAGTGAAGTTGTCAGCACACAGGTTCTAGAGGCACAGCATGCCACGATCAAAAGATATTCCTGAAGACCTCCGGAAAAAGTTATTGATGCCTATCAGTCTGGAAAGGGTTACAAAGCCATTTCTAAGGCTCTGGGTCTCCACCAAACCACAGTCAGAGCCATATTGTCCAAACTGAGAAAGTTTGGGACAGTAGTGAATGTTCTCAGGAGTGGCCTGTCCTGCCAAAATCTTTCCAAGAGCAAGGCATAAAATTGTCCAGGAAGTCACAAAGAACCTTAGAACAACATCCAGGGATCCGCAGGCCTCTCTTGCCACGATGAAGGTAAGTGTTCATGACTCCACCATCAGAAAGACACTGGGCAAAAATGGGATTCATGGCAGAGTAGCAAGGCGGAAACCAATGCACACTAAAAAGAACATAAAAGCTCATCTCAAGTATGCCAAAAAGCACCTGGGTGATCCTCAAGAGTTCTTGAACAATGTTCTATGGACAGATAAGTCAAAAGTGGAACTTTTTGGCCAACATGGGCCCCGTTATGGCTGGCGAAAACCAAACACTGCATTCTACAGCAAGAACCTCATACCAGTCACGCATGGTGGTGGTAGTGTCATGATTTGGGGATGCTTTGCTGCATCAGGACCTGAACTTGTCATCATTGAAGGAACCATGAATTCTGCTCTGTATCAGAGAATTCTACAGGAGAATGTCAGGCCATCCATCCTTGAGCTGAAGCTCAGCTGGGTCATGCAGCAAGACAATGAACCGAAACACACAAGCAAGTCTACATCAGAATGGTTAAAGAACAAGAAATTTAAAGTTTTGGAATGGCCTAGTCAAAGTCCAGACCTAAACCCCATTGAGATGTTGTGGCAGGACCTGAAAAGAGCAGTTTATGCATTGAAGCAGTTCTGCATGAAGGAGTGGGCCAAAATTCCTCCACGGCACTGTGAGCGACTGATCAATAACTACAGGAAGTGTTTGGTTGCAGTTATTGCTGCTAAAGGTGGCATAACCAGTTATTGAGTCTAAGGGGACGATTACTTTTTCACACGGGGGCACTGGGTGTTGCATAACTTTCTTTAATAAATAAATACGTATCAAAATGTTGTGTTACTTGTTCACTCAGGGTTCCTTTTATCTAATATTGTGTGCATTTTGGTAGAAAATCAGTAAAAAAAAACGCAGAGAAACTTGACAGGTTATACACACATCCTTTAAAAATCTGGGGAACGAGTCCTCGAGTGGCTCATCCAGTTAAAGAGCTGCCGCGGGGAGTGCAGGAAGAGACGGCGCCAGTTCGCGTCCGGGCTGTGCAAAGAAGCCTTTACTGGGGTCTCTGAAGGGGACATCGCATTGGCTCGGACACTCCCGGGGTGGGGGTTGTGAAAACGGCAAGGATTGCTTCTCCTCATCACCCGACAGCGAACCCTACTGGCCAGAGGCCAAACACATTCAGGGTGAATAAAAAAGCAGGTCTGTTCTCCGGGATCAGTAGCCTGCTCATCTCTGCTCTGGATTGCTCTGAAAAGTGAGATTTTGGTTTCAGGCTTGTGAGATCGGAGGACGCTCACACACCCTCAGAACATATGTGCTGTGTAGGGACTCACTGCGGTGAGGAGAGAAAAAAACTAAACAAAAAAGAAAATTGGACATTGTAAATTGGGGGAAAAATAAATACAAATAATAATTGGTAACTCAAAATTATAAAAAATTAATATGAAAAAAAATATGAAAAAAATCAGAATTCCACAAATCAGCTGTAATAGTTGGCAATAATTTCATATCTGTGATGCAACAAACTAAAACACCTGTACATCAGGAGTTGGATTCCGCTTATAGAGAAAGAGTGTAAAAAACAGGCAGAAGCTATATTTATTTGAATAACTCCCAAGTATTGCTTAGTACTCTCAGTATGTTAATTAAATTTACTAGCAAATGTGTTCCAAACTGCACTGAAAGGAACATTTCCTTAAAAGTATGTTATAAATTTGTTGAGGTGAGGTCGGGTCACAGGGAACCTTTTATGTATCTTGAAAAATTTTGTGAACCCGTCAAGCTACAAGGCTAGATCCGTCCCTGCTAATCACTAACTGACTGACTGTATTCCAGGGATGGAAATAACTTTTTTGTTTGTATAGTAATTCTGCGACTCAAAATATAATTTCAGTAGCAAAACTTGGGATTTGTGTAGCAATTTTTTTTTTTTTTTTTTTTTTTCATTACGTTGTTTATCCATTGCAGGGCTAGAAATAAGACTCCTTATGCATAGCATCTGCAGGTCAGAAAACCCAAAATGGCTCCAACTGCTATGCAACGGGAGTCTTATTTCCATCCCTACTGATTGTAATGGCAACAGACTCAATGATGACACTTTAAAATGTGTTTTAAATTGTCAAACATTTATTTGAATTGTTTCATTTATTACTTGAGTTCTTTTTTTAAACAACTCAACTCTTTTTAACTAAGCTGAACTTAATTTTAAGTTGAAAAAAAGTTTTTATACATCACTGCTTGTGGGCAAACCCTTTCCAAGTAAATTTCTATTTAGTCTAGTAGCTTATCACTCATCTGAACTATCAAAGTGTAAAACCTCTGTTGATGGTCTCTTTTGAGGGATTTTTTGAGACCCAGAAGGCTTTGCACAAGGTCACCTAAGACTGCAAAAAATCTCTCGGTGACTGGAGTGGGATCAAACTCTTCAGTGTCCGATGCTATATACGTCACAAACAACAGCTCCTTCTCTGTATTTCCAGCATCTGTTGTTCCATCATGCAGCACAGAGAAAAAGTCTGTTTAGTTCGTCTACAAGATTTTGCTCCAGAACCTCACCAATTGTCTGGGTAAATGATTTGCACCCTTGTCTGTTGCTGTAAGCTGTACCAATATCCACACCACGTTTCTTTTCTAAATCCACAAATTTTTTGAATTTGTTAAAGCGTGTAAACTAAGTCAATCAAACAAGAAACTCGCTGCCTACAGACATGCAGTGGACAAAAATAGTATTAAATAATATATTTATTTTGTAATTGATGATTACTGGGATAATCTTTCACACACACTGTCCTCATAGGGGGAAACATGAACATCTCTGGCAAATGTTGTTATGGATGTTTGCTTTTTACTACCATCAGTAGCTCCAACCACAGTAATTTCTGAATGTTTTCCTTTCAAATGGTGAAGCACTGAAGTTGTGTTTTTGTGGTACGCCAATTTTATCTGGTTTAATTACTTACATATTACGGTTTTCTCGTCTGGTTCCTCAACATACTTCCAAATGTGCCTTTGCACCATTCCTTTGTTTAGAGATGCCATTTTATTAAAAAAAAACGCTTGTCATTAAATCTCTTACCACGCCTACTACAGCATGATCAATCTTTCTGTTGCACCAAGAACTACTTACTTGGCCAAACCCCTTTCATTTTATAATACCACCCTTATTCTTGTACCACAGTAGTTGGATATGCGACAGACTACTGTATAGGATGATAAATGACTAAAATAAATACATAAAAAAATATGCGCTTGGTGAAATTTATCACGTGACTACACGTCTAGCATATTATACGTCTTAGCCCTTTATAGTTTATACGTTTAAAATGTTTAAAATTCCCATCCCTAGAACACAGCAGCCATTTTGAGCATGCACACAACAGAACAGTTTATTTTTTTTTTTACCCAATTTATTGTTGGTGGAGTTTTTGGGTTGTTTTTCTTCCTGATAAAGCGGATGGTGTATAAAACCACCTTCCACGAGTTGGGCACTATATACAGGGTACTCCCTTTTGACATAATGTACCCAGAAGAGTTTGAAAGGGAAGCTCTTCTTCCCCATGTAGTTTGCTTGTCATTTTCTAAGCTCCAAAGCCCACAGTAATATACAGCATCCTGAATCACATCAGCCCTGAAGTCTTCACAGAGACGGAGAGGGGATGTGTGGTTTGTCAGATTATATTATCAAATGATGGAGGGCATAATAATGTACAAATGCTCACCACATTCCTCTTCTATTCATTAACCCTTATCAGAACAGTCCCGGCAGTGCATTCTTTGGCTGCTCGTTACAAACTTGGCCCAATACGTGAAGCTCAGGCAGAGAACTGATTGTCCAATACAGGAACAGAGCTGCTGATAATAAAATGGGGGAAGCGAATACAAATCCAAAACATCTAAAATGGGGGAAAAAGGAAAATAAAAATAGCCTATGTAGGGAAAGAAATCCTTAAAGTATAGTCCGCCTCACCCCCATAACTGACATGACATCACACACAAAGCACTAGAAACACAATGAGCCATATTTTTTGTGCAAAAACAAAGGCACATTTTCTGTACTGTTACTGTAACGGTACAAAACTGCATAGCAAGAAATAACAGTTGCATGGAGAGCATTTAAATTATGACAGTAGTTTCTTGCTCGTATTATACTGTTAAAATTATTATTAATCTACAACTGCAACCTTTCCTGTATAGTAACAATGTCAATGAAACATGAAAGAAATAAAAATTTTAAATGACCCTGAAGCACAAATTCCAGTAAAACGAAGGCAGAACTGTTTTTTCTGGTTGTGTGCTACAGTACATTAACTTATGTGGTTATTTCAATGTCTTTTTTAATTCACTAAAACAGTTCATTCAGTTTAAAAAATAAAATAAAATCAACTTCACCAGTCACGGTACAATGTGCAGAGCTGTGCACAGCCCTACAAACACAGAGTGCCTTTACAAAGCGCCTATTATACGCCTGGCTGGTTTACAATCCAGTCAGTCTCTGTGCCAGGGATGGTATTGAGATCTGGATGCTGTACAATCGCTTCGCCCACTATGGTGGTGTGAGTCTGCGGCAAAGTGGTTTGCAGTGCGCAGGTGTAGAGGTGCTCAAGAAAATGACAAAAAACAAAGTACCGGTGAAATGGTGGTTTATTTATAATCCAAAGTCTGATGCCAACAGTAAAGAAATGGAGAGCTGGCAATACATAATGATGTGTATTGCACAGTTCAATAAACAACAGGTTGCAGTCCCGAAATAAGACACAGCTAAACACACACAAAACACAAGCACGGTCACAAGTCCAGAGTGAGTGCTGTAGTGTTCATGGTGAAATACAATATTAATCCGTGAACAATGGTAGAATGTTGTCCGGGATCATGTTAGCCATCTAATAAATAACAAGCAGTACAATTAGACGATACAAACAAATAAAACTTAGGGTTCTCTTAACCATAAGCAAAGGAACAGATTACCTAGCCACATCCCCTATTTGTACCTTCAGTCACGCCCCATTGGTTAGCGAGTGCAGCCGTTTCTCCTCCAATCCGCGGTTGCCACATCGCTTTCCATCTGGGGTGAGGACTTAATGTACCACAGCCAAGCCCCCTTTCTAGATGGTTGACTTCCACCTAACCCTGGGAATGAATTGTCAGGCCACCCAGTCCACTCTGTTCCCTTTATACAACACACTCACAGGTCGGGAGAGAGATTTATCATTAACAATCATTCAGAGTCATTTAGTTTGAATGAAACTGCTCTTCTATGAATTATTGCCTACTGAGCAATTCTCAGGGAGAAGGGCCAAGGTGAGCATAAGATCAGGATGAGAAACAATTGTCTTGGTTGTAAAATAAATTTTCCAAAAATATGAAACAATGAAATGAATGAATTTTTTAAAATATTAAGCAGTATTACATACATTTATGTTGACGCTACACATATATGCATTACTCTCTTTATCAAAGCTAATTAAAAACACACAAAAGATATTCCTTTTTACCATCTACTAAATGGTGTGCTGGCACTAATGACAGACTTTAAATGTATTTGAAAATAATAAAGCACTGTATAAGACAATTTTTAAAAAAATGTAGTCAAACATCACAGAACTGCCTCCCATGGCAAGGGCTGTTTTTTTTTTTTTTTTAATCCGTTAGCAAAACTGACAAAGCTTTAGACCTACCTAGCTAAATTCAATTTTTTCGATCTACCTTGTTGATATTTCTTACAACAGTAATCTGTTACAAGCAATCAAGAATAGTCTAATTCTGTGTAAACTGGTTTCACTACATTGTTCTGCATTCTTCCAGTAGATTTGGTCAAATGCAAGAATATAAAAGACTATCACCTTAACTTTTCTGCAATTTCTTTGAGAGAGAAATTCTGCTTCAATATTTAATTGACAAAAAAACATGCAGTTTTGATATGAACCACTGCAATGCGATGGGGCAACACTGAAGCGATGCAGAAAAAATAGGATTGGTGTTGCAATTTTGTCATGTGGCAGCTGGAGAACTGACCAATGACAAACCCGAGGAGAGCTGCCTATCACATTGTGTGTGCCTGTCGCCACTGGTGTGAAAGGTAGTGTCGCAGGGAAAGTTTGCATGAATAGGCCTCGAGTTTCACCAGCTGAAAGTTTTTGTTTGTTTGTTTTATTATACGAGTTCAGCGATTTCCTAAATACTTTCTTAACTCATCCTGGGCATTTTTCTAATTTTATGGATCTTCATTTTGCAAGTCATGGGAGCTACTGTAGCACAGAGTTTACATACAGCAGCAGAGTATTGACGGATAGAGAAAGTGCATGGAAAGTGTTAAGCTCTCAACCCTGTGGCCGCTTACCCAGGCCAAGATGACATTTAAAAATATGCACAGCAATTTTGCTGCAGAGTTTGAGTTTGCATTTTATCAAGCGTCTTGTTCTTCATTGGTTCCCAGCATCTCAATGGTCAGTTGTGAATATACTGCATGCAGTAGCTAGAGAATGGATCATAGAAAATGCTAGGACAACTAATTGTACCCTGCCTGGGAAATGCCAGAAACATGTGATCAATAAGTCCAGGTTTGTGATTTATAAAAAAGATAAAGAAAAAACAACCTATGGTTGAATGCACTCACTTGGAAAGAGTGTTTGTGGTAAGTGAATACACTGTGCCTTCTTAGTCCCCCTCAACCTAGCAAGCTTCTGAAAACTGAATTGCTTAAGTCTAGCACCTATACACAAACATTTTAAAAAGTGTTTCTGTCCCACCCCTATCACTTCTGATTGGCTAGCTGTGGAAAAAGCTAATCTTCTATTGGTTGCAAATGGCGCGCAAGAGAGCCTCTGGCAAGGCACGACTAATCTTTTAAACTTAAGGTATTATTTACGCTTTTTGTAAGTTAGCAAATAAGTGATACTGCTTTCTGAACACATTAACCTGACATTTAAATACAGCAGTCTAGTAAAGTTACAAAAAAAAAAAAAAACTCACCATAATCGACAAGGTAAGGCATTTACTGGCAAAAATTTTATTTATTTTAGTGTTGCTAATCTAATTTTCCATTGACCATGTTTTGTTTTATTTAAAACACTATTAAAAAAAAAAAGTTATATATAGATTTTATTTTTTATTTTTTTGAAGTGGTTAGTTATTTATTGGACATGCACAATACATCGATTTGTGGAACTATTAAACATTACAACCAACATGTTTACAATTATAGAAATGCTTATATGAGATTCTGTACAATTTTTCATTATTATTTTTTTAAGACAGTAAATCTCATGGCAATGTGTTTATGTATTCATTCATTTCTGTATTTTTTTTTCAGTGTGTAGAGCAGGGAAAGAATGTTGCCTTCCCAAAAAATTTTTAAAATTACACAAAAAAGGCATTAGGGTATCAAACCAGGTTAGCCATCATGGGACCAGATGTTAAATAAGTATATAAGACAACAGAAATAAACAAAAGAAAAAACATATTTTGTGCTTGCAGAATTTGGTGGTACCTACTGTAATATTGTGTGCATTTTGGTAGAAAAAAGTGAAAAAAGGCAGAGAAACTCGACAGGTTATACACATGTGTTTTGTGGGAAGGGGCAAGTAGATTTTTCTAGTATTATATCCCTTGGAGAACAAGTTTTCCCATATATATATACACCCCATATATATATATATATATATATATATATATATATATATATATATATATATATATATATATATATATATATATATATACACACACACACACACACACACACACATATACATATATAATATATATATATATATATATACACACACACACACACACACACACACACACACAGAGCTATGGAAAAAATTAAGAGACCACTGCAAATTTTTTCTTAAATCAGCATCTCTACATGTATGGCAGCCATTCCATTCCAGTGTCTGTTTAATTCCAACACAGGCACACCTCATTCTACTGAATGAGGTACTGATTAGGGGATCACCTGAACCAAATCTTATTTAACGAGGAAAAGTATAAAAACCACTCCTGTGGTCATCAGTATCCTCTTGCAATAGGACCAGCTGGATGGCAAAACAGTGCTAGTAGTACCTCAAAAGTAATTGGAATAAAAAAATAACTATTGACCATGCCCAAAGAGTTGAAAAGGAAAGTTTTGAGTGAGGAAAAGAAGGGTTCAATTCTGGCTTTACTGGCAGAGGGATACAGTGAGCGTAGGGTTGCTTCCATCCTTAAAATTTCAAAGACGGCGGTTCATAAGAACAAGGTCAAGCAGCACACACTGGGGACAACAAAGCTACAGACCGGCAGAGGGCGAAAATGACTCTCCACTGACCGGGATGACCGCCAACTCATTCGAATGTCACTCAGCAACCGTAGGATGACATCAAGTGACCTACAAAAAGAATGGCAAACGGCAGCTGGGGTGAAGTGCATGGCAAGGACGGTTTGAAACAGGCTCCTAGGGGCAGGGCTGAAGTCGTGCAAAGCTAGAAAAAAGCCCTTCATCAATGAGAAGCAAAGAAGAGCCAGACTGAGGTTTGCAAAAGACCATAAGGATTGGACCGTAGAGGACTGGAATAAGGTCATCTTCTCTGATGAGTCCAATTTTCAGCTTTGCCCAACACCTGGTCGTCTAATGGTTAGACGGAGACCTGGAGAGGCCTACAAGCCACAGTGTCTCGCACCCAGTGTGAAATGTGGTGGAGGATCGGTTATGATCTGGGGGTGCTTCAGCAAGGCTGGAATCGGGCAGATTTGTCTTTGTGAAGGACGCATGAATCAAGCCAAGTACAAGGTTGTCCTGGAAGAAAACTTGCTTCCTTCTGCTCTGACAATGTTCCCCAACTCTGAGGATTGGTTTTTCCAGCAGGACAATGCTCCATGCCACACAGCCAGGTCAATCAAGGTGTGGATGGAGGACCACCAGATCAAGACCCTGTCATGGCCTGCCCAATCTCCAGACCTGAACCCCATTGAAAACCTCTAGAATGTGATCAAGAGGAAGATGGATGGTCATAAGCCATCAAACAAAGCCGAGCTGCTTGAATTTTTGCGCCAGGCGTGGCATAAAGCCACCCAACATCAATGTGAAAGACTGGTGGAGAGCATGCCAAGAAGCATGAAAGCTGTGATCGAAAATCAGGGTTATTCCACCAAATATTGATTTCTGAACTCTTCCTAAGTTAATACATTAGTATTGTGTTGTTTAAAAATGAATATGAACTTATTTTCTTTGCATTATTGGAGGTCTGACAATACTGCATCTTTTTTGTTATTTTGACCAGTTGTCATTTTCTGCAAATAAATGCTCTAAATGACAATATTTTTATTTGGAATTTGGGAGAAATGCTGTCAGTAGTTTATAGAATAACACAAAAATGTTCATTTTACCCAAACACACACCTATAAATAGTAAAACCAGAGAAACTGATAATTTTGCAGTGGTCTGTTAATTTTTTCCAGAGCTGTCTGTGGCTGTGTGTGTGTGTGTGTGTGTGTGTGTGTGTGTGTGTGTGCATATATATATATTTTTTTTTGGATAACCCTTAACAACTCATGAATAGAGAACAATCACAAAATTGTGTTTAAAACCTTTTTGTTTAATAAAAAGCTGAGCACCGCAGCGTCTGTTTCACCACGCAGTTGCTGTGCGTTTTGGTTTAATTTCTGTCACTCCTACATAAGAACTGAAGAAAGTTTACAAACGAGAGGAAGCCATTCGGCCCATCTTGCTCGTTTGGTTGTTAGTAGCTTATTGATCCCAGAATTTCATCAAGCAGCTTCTTGAAGGATCCCAGGTGTCAGCTTCAACAACATTACTGGGGAGTTGGTTCCAGACCCTCCTGATTCTCTGTGTAAAAAAGTGCCTCCTATTTTCTGTTCTGAATGCCCCCTTATTTAATCTCCATTTGTGACCCCTGGTTTTTGTTTCTTTTTTCATGTTGAAAAAGTCCCTTGGGTAGACACTGTCAATACCTTTTAGGATTTTGAATGCTTGAATCAGATCACTGCGTAGTCTTCTTTGTTCAAGACTAAACAGATTCAATTCTTGAATTGAATTCAATTCTGTCTGCATATGACATGCCTTTTAAACCCGAAATAATTCTCGTCGCTTTTCTTTGCACTCTTTCTAGAGCAGCAATATCCTTTTCATAGCGAGGTGACCAGAACTGAACACAATACTCTAGATGAGGTCTTATTAATGCATTATAAAGTTTTATATTCAACAGTTTTCACTATATACCCAAGCATTTTGTTGGCCTTTTTTATAGCTTCCCCACATTGTCTAGATGAAGACATTTCTGAGTCAACATAAATTCATGTCTTTTTCATAGATTCCTTCTTCAATTTCAGTATCTCCCACATGGTATTTATAATGCACATTTTTATTGCCGTACCTTACACTTTCCTCTATTAAAATGTAATTTGCCATGTGCCTGCCCAGTTCTGAATGCTGTCTAGATCATTTTGAATGACCTTTCCTGCTTCATCAGTGATTGCCACTCCTCCTATTTTTGTGTCATCTGAAAATTTAACAAGTTTGTTCACTATACCAGAATCTAAGTCACCACTGGTTACCTCACTTCATTTTGAGGTTTCTCATCTAATCAGTACTTTCTGTTTTCAACATGTTAACCTCTGCCTAATCCATGTGCATGCATTTCCTTGAATCTCAACTGCGTTCAGTTTGAGAATTAATCTTTTATGGGGATCGGTATTACCTTTGCAATTCACCAGTCTGTCAGCCCCTATGTGAAAGACTGTTGCATGACCTTGGTTAGTGATTTGTAAATAACTTCTTCTTTCATTTCTTTGAGTACTATTGGGAGGATCTCATCCAGCCCAGGGGATTTGTTTATTTTAAGAGCTCCTAGTCCCTTTAACACTTTTGCCTCTTATGTTGAAGTTATTTAAAACGGGATAGGAACAGGCTGACCTGTGGAGCATGGTCATATCCTCCTCTGTAAAAACTTGCAAAAAAGTAATAATTTAATATATATATATTTTTTCATCTATGATTTTGCAATTTGTATCTCATAGACATTTAACCTCATCTGTGAATGTTCTCTTGCTGTTATAATATTGGAAAAACTTTTTGGAATTGGTTTTAGCCCCCTTAGCAACGCTCATCTCTATTTCTCTCTTGGCCTTCCTAACTTCCTTTTTGACTTGCATTTGCAGTTCCAAGTACTCTTTCTGTGTACTTTGTTTTTAGTCCCTTTTAAACGCTCAGTAAAATGCCTTTTTTCACTGAATATTTATTTTAATTGATCTATTAAATCATTTTGGCAATTTGTTTTAGATTTGTCTACTTCTGGGATGTAACTGTTTTGCACCTCTAGTACTACATTTAAAAAAAAACAGCCATCCTTATTCTGAGGATGTTTTATCTATTTTACACCAATCTACTTATGTTAGTCTGTTTCAAAATTCTAAACCTTAGCTTTAGTCATTACTTTTGAGGTTTTATCACTTCAAAATGAGACCAACTGTGGTCTGAGTTAGCTAATGGTTCTCTGACCTCTGTTTTAGCTATTCTTTCTTCGTTATTTGAAAAGACTCAATCAAGGCATGCCTCCGCTCTAGTTGGTAAACTTCTAGCATTTAGATAAATGCATTTAATGGATGTCTTATCTGAGTTGTTACACTTGTTTTGATCTAGTCTCCCTTCAGTTTTTTTTTTTGTTAATTTCTCCCCCCTTCCTTTGTAGTTTAAACGCTTCTAAACATCCTTGAGGATCCTTTCTCCGAGTAGATTGGTTCCCTTTTTATTTAAATGCAGTCCGTCCCACCTATCTAGATAGTCCTTGTTGTAGAATGTGGTCCAATGATCAAGATAGGTGAAGCCTTCCTGTGTGCACCACGTCTTCAGCCATGCATTTAGATTAATTATTTCCAGCTGTCCGTATGCTCCTTTGCAAGGTGCCAGCAGCATCCCAGAAAATACCACAGTTTTGGTCTTGTCTTAATTTCCTTCCTATCTCTCTGAATTTGTTTTGCAGGGGTCTTGATCTGTCTCTTCCAATGTTTTTTGTACCGATGTGGATGACTACTACCTGTCCACGTTCTCAGTGATGTTCATGACAGAGGCTCCTGGAAGGCAGCACACTGTTGTAGTAAGGGGGTCCAGACTGCGAAATGAACTTGCTGTTACTCAATACGGAGCCCCAACAATCATGAACTCCCTTTTTTTTGCTGAGTGGCCACCACTGTTAATAGGGTCCTGGATGTTGTTCCTTTCGTTCTTTTGATGCTGGTTTTGATCATCTAAATTCTGAAGTGGCTCAAATTTGTTGGATGTTTTGATTTCTGATGGTTGTGTTTGACGAAGTTTCTTTTTTTCCCCCTGCCTCTGCCTAGCTGAACCCAGCTGTTTTGACCCTCTTCTATCTCTCTGGTGGCTCTCAGTCTGTTAGGGGTGCAGACTACCAAGAATTGTGGATGTGCCAGGTCCTCAAGCTAATGTTGCTGTCTCCTTTACTGCAGCTCCATTTCTAGCATACTTTCTAGTCAATCTGTTCACAAATCATTACATTCAATATAAAAATCACTACACAACATTTCCAGCAAGAGGGCACTGTTTAAGCGAGTCATTTCAGAATGAAGTGCTTGCCTTTTTTCTGTCCCATATTAAATCTCACATATCACACAGAGAACTTTTTCTTTTGCAATTTTTTAAAATGTTCCGCAATTTCTTGTGAGGCAGCAAATAAGTGCAAGGTATTCGTCATTTCCAGCGAATACGAACATCTGATTTTTGTATCCGAATACATGTCAAAAAATATTTGTTTGAAAACTCGGATATTTATCCCAGCACTTTTTTTTAAAATAAGTAATATGCACTGGGGATGCACTTAAACTAAAAGAACTAAAGAAACTACAGTAAAAGAAAAAAATAAACTTTGGGGTGGCGATCTAAAAAGACTTAAATTGGTTCTATTGTTTTTCACTTGATATTTGCTTTCAGACTTCAACCAGATTGCCGTTGTCTGGCTGAAATCCCACACAATTTTAGTTTTGTTTTAAAAGTCTAAAAAACAAAACAAACAAAAAAAATGGTATCGAAAAATCATAATACTTCGGTATTTTTATTTTACCCCAATATCAGACATCATGATATACCATATGTATCACTATACCACCAATTCACGCAGGTAAAACTATAGAATTTGCCTGCCTGATGTGTATTTATCTGCATGCTGATACATCTGTTAAAAGGCTTTATTGTTCTTAATAATTGCAGTTATCCTAACTTAACATACAAAATCACATAGGGTGCATCACTGACAGCTAAAAGTGAGGAACCCATTTTACAGCAGCTTCTGTTGTATACACTGAATCTGCAGTTTTTACCAGCTATTGTGCATCCCATCAGCAGTACCTATAAAATTAAGATTTGTTTATGTGCCTTCCAGCACTACTGGTTTACTTGCTAGCCATCAGCATGACCCCACATTTTTGCCTCTTGCATATAAATACGCCAGCACTTTCCCTCATTTGGTGTAATATCTATTCCACGTCTTTCTCAAGCATATGAGACAAACCAGATGGGAAAAGCTCCTGGCACTGTGCCCTGCTTCTGCTTTATACACAGAGCAATGCATCTCTGACTCATAACAATGGCATCAGTACCAGCTTTGTCTGCTGCCTATACAGGAAGAATCATAAAATGATGTCCACCCTAACAATATCTATAATCTGAATTCAGAGGGTACAACAGGAATCATAACCTACTGTAGCTGGGATTTCCATAAAGCAGTTGTACATAAACACTTGGCTATAATCTCTTCAGCGTTTGAGGTGATACAGCGTGTGATGAAAGCATTTTGTACTTTATGTGCTGCAAATCTGACATCAACTACTCCCCAATGAGACAACATTTACAAATGTAGCAGCCCCAGTCTCACTTGCTGCCAGAGGTGATTTTCTATTAACGTACTTGAATAAAAATGCATATGCAGGATTTAAATGTGCAGTCCCAGTTTTTAAATGTAAAACTAGACATTTAGTACGACAGTAGTAGGTCCAATCAAATTCTAAGTTTGCTTGCCTTCCTGTCCAGGAAATGTGTTAAACTTTCCTATCCTAGGTCAATTCACCTCTGCGTGGTCAAGTACCATGCAGGCTACAAAGCATGACAGTCATTAGGGCAGTAGGAAGCTGGTTGGTTACTAACAGGAAAGGCAGCTCTGAAAGGTTGGGAACAACTTCACTACTCAGATGAAATCACCATGAAAGTGTAAGAACAAGAGCAAAGCCTGAGACCAGAGATGAACCTAGTGTAGTTCCAGGTATCATGTTTTAAAATGAGGATAGATGTTTGCTAAAACTTAGATTTTTTTTCGTTTTTTTTTTTTCAAAACTACACAATTGAGACCTATATACTGAATGGATGTGATAGTGTGAAAAATGTAGTTAGTTTGTTAGCTACAATCACCTTAAACATCCAATTACAGCAAAGACAAACTACACTCCACTACTACCGTTAATAGAAACTGTGAGCAGATAGTGATGCCCAATCCAATTATGATCAACACTGGTTTTCTAGTTACACTTAACCTCATAGATGATGCGCCTAATGCTCAATTTGTGGTCATGTTTTCAGCTCAGGTCAGTATTCACACTGGTCCGACTATGAAAGCATCAACAGGATTAATTAATATTTGGCTAGCAGTGCCAGACTGTTGTCTATCTAGGGATGTGCTGACTTGCAAAGTGTATATACTTCCATTTACCAAGAAAGATTAAAACAGTAAAAGGCACTGATTTCACTCATAATAAATCTGTGATCTCTCTGTGTTATAGAAATGCTGCCACGATTTCAAGACCATATCAGTTTCAGCATCAAAACAGCATGAGATTGCAGAGCTACGAATCCAACTGTGCATTGAAATTACTAGGGAATGAAATGATTTTAAACAAAAAAAAAAAAGTCAGGATTCTCCCCAGGAATTCTGTACACCCGGACGGCAGAACACTATAGCCTGGAGCACTTTCAACGGAAAAATAAACTTGCCTTACCATAAATAATATAATACGACAAAGAATATTGTGTTGTCTTTTGTTGACTATATCTGGTTGCGCATGTTCTACATTTTCTTTTTCATTACTGTTTTTTATTATGGTAAATTACCGTACTTATTTAGGTACGCTACTGTTTGACTGAGGCAAGATAATGTAGGGTTATTGAAGTTTCACTTCCTTTTTAGCTTAATTATTGAGCTTATTGCTTCATTTAAATTGTTTTCTTTATGTTATTTTTCAGGACATGTTGTTAATGCACGTCTATTTTTGTTTTTCGCCGTTCTACATTTTTTAAATGCAACTGTTAATTTTTTCACCATTTTTTTTTTAACACAACAGTACTGTTGCATGAAACTGGAGTGTGATGATTCAGCACCTCTGCACTTAAGCATTTATGTCAGCTGACAACTGATATCCCATCATGTCTTTCTTCTTAAAAGGCATATAGCCTCTATATATGAACCTCCAATACCTCTCACAAGCACCTAGGTAGATATTGTTACGATATCACAACAAAAGGAATAAGCTTCTTTTTTTTATTGGTGCATATGTAGCTACTATGTACTATATCTCACCTTACAGTACAATAATATGACAAAAAATGGACAATACCCAAAAATAGTCTTAACATTTTTTTAATAAAGTAGCCGGCGCAATTATAGTATTAGTGGATTGCGCCGATCGGCGGCTTATTTTGAACCCCTACACTCATTGTCCCTCTTTTTCCTTTGAAAATAATTGGTTATTTTTTTAGCAGTCATTTTTAACTTTTTAGCCTCTCAAAGTGCTTAACACAGAAAACCCACTCCTTCAACTCTCTGATTGGTTAAATGTTGTGTCAAGACATATCATGTGATTCCAAGATTTTTTTTTCAGCCAGCAACATGCAACTGATCTAGTCTGCTAGAAGCGACATTAATCCTTATTGTTAACCCTTTGCGGGCCTACGTCGGACCCTGTCCGACATCATCAAAAAGACGTCAAGCACAGGTCTCTAATCGTTTTTTTATTATCTCCGGAAAAAGCAGAGAAAACCTTTCAAATGGCCAAGTGAGACCGATAGGAGCCAAAATAAATAAATAAATAAAGGGGCGGATCTAAGCAATACACAGAGGCTCTGCACCACAGAGATAACACAGACAAAAACAAAGAAGAAAGCTGCTTCCGCATCCAGCGTAGAGTTATTGAAGTTTCACTTCCTTTTTAGCTTAATTATTGAGCTTATTGCTTTATTTAAATTGCTTTAACTAACTTTAAAAGAATATCACGGACATTTGCCAAGCTTTTTGAGACGTTATAGTAATAAAATAATGACGGATCGAATTATTGAGAAGTTTGGTGATAAAACGAGTGATCAGGAGATGATTTATCAGTATGCACGAATATGAAGAGGTATGTGATAAATACAGAGAACAGGGGGTGGGGCGGGGCTGGAGATGCAATACTGAGTATCCTGTTGATATGCAATTCCTTTTAAACCTGTTTTACTTTGAATAAAATTACTTTTAAAAAGAGTGCATGTAAAATGAACAGAGCATGTGAAAATAAATTGGACCTGGCGCACCTGACAGGCGCTGAATTAATGACCGCTAAGTGTTAAAGGCACAGGCACAAGACAGGCGGATGGGTTTTTTTCAGCCGGACGGCGACAGCCACACATTGCCCTGGTGGCCCGCCCTGCTGAAATGGCCTGGACAGAACTCTGACTGTTAAGTGAAATGCCATCGAAATGAACCACTGCCTACTCAAACATCCCATCTGCATGTTCCTCCCAAAATACATTTTATTTAACTTTCAACAACATAAACTACACATGCTGGCAACATATGTCCCCTGCCAAGTACAAATACAGTACATCACATTACAGAGGAGTCAGGATCACGAAAAAAGGTCACCATGATCTTCCCACAGTGGCCCATGCACACCATGGAACCAAAATAAGATAAGACAGTACCCTCTATAGCTCAATTAGAGAAGTTGCACAATACTCTGGTCAGGAATATAGTGCAGTTTTCCAAGCCTGCCTATTTCTACACAACTCGCTTTCAGTACCTTCCGGCACCAGGGAGAGCAGCTTGGTTTGGAAAATGAGGTCAGTGCCCCAGCAGACCCGTGTAGCGTTTGACGTCACATTCTCTGTGTACTGTGTTTCAACTGTCAAACCTGTCCACTTTACAGAAAATGGTTCAAAAGGGCACATTTAAAAACACATTACTTTCAGGAATTGCGTTTTTTAATATATTTTACAAATGACTATTTAAATATTGAGGTGCTCAAGAGAGGGAAAATATTAAAAGACACTGATGTACGTGACTGATTGTGACATCAATGTTTGAATTCACTCTGCAAGTACTGTAGAAACCAATACAATACCTTTGATGTAAAAATATCTATTATATACAAGTTATATGATGATGAAACACCCATTTGATCACAACTCGACAAACCCTCAATAGCTAAAAGCGTGAAATATGCACAAATAGCAAAAATAATTAAAAAGCTATGCTAATAATGTAAAAACAGTCAAATTTGAACACTCGAGCTAATGGAAATAGCCAACCAGACAGTTACAGCTTCTGCTGACAGGGTGTAAAATAATCAGTTTGTAAGGTAGTGTATCATGGAGAGCTTTTTTGGTATGAGAAACCGAAGTAACGTGGGTGTAAAGCAACTTTTTATTCATATTTTTACCAAAAAAACATAGAAGTACTTGCCTCAAATGTGTACTCCAAGCATCTGTCTATCCTACTTCGTGACACTCCTTTCAGCACAATCGTCTCTATGTGTACTGCTGCAAAAGAAAACACAACACTCCTGTTTGTTCAGAGCAAAAGGTGGTGCTTGCTGTAACCTTCTTACCTAACATGTACAGTACAAGCCCTCTTCAGTTTATAGGCCAGATTCACAAAGCTTAATGTGAAGATTTATAGGTGTGGAAGCTTAACAAAACATAGTTTCCCTCGTTCAGTTTACCTTTCCAGTTGTTTTGAATAATTTATTTAGGCTCGTATATGAAATTTTAGCATGACAATTGTAAACAAAACATCCCCATAAAACACGGCTACACATGTTGGTTACACTGACTGTGTTTTCCTGACCCCAAGCAAAGCCACAGTTGACCCAATGGTCCCCTTACCGAACAGGTGTGTGCACAAAACTCAGGTACCAAGGATTACTGACAGCATAACTGTATTCACGAGGTGCAAGAACCACTCACGTTCCACCGTTTCCTAAATCATTTACCAATATTCAACCAGCTTATTTCATGAAAAAACAAACCAAATCCTACATCAGCACCCAGTCTGTCTTTACCAAGCCCCAGCTTGTGTGATGAGATAGCTTCATCTTCACAAAACTTAATCAGTGTCCACTATCGGCTGATGATGATCTACAGATCTTGGAAAAGTTTGTGGTCATAATGTATGACAGGTCCAGTACAGATAAAAATGCCAACGATGCAAGGCTGGGCCTCTTCGCCCGGAAGCAGGTAATGATTTGATTCCACCGACTCATGCAACAAGCAAAGCGTGCTGCCCATCAGGCAGGTCACTTATAGGGGTAGGCAACAGTCTGTCAGCCAGACATCCAAAGTCTTGCTGACTGTGGATGGACAAAACAAGATGAAACATGGCAGGAACTGGCAATATGTAGCTGAACAGTATGTCACGGAAATGCATGGATAAATTCATTTTAATAAGCATTTTCCAGATATTAAATTCAGACTCTTATCTATGTGTCATGCTGTGGGGATTGAGTTGTTACTTCAAAGCTGATTAGAAAAGGCACAGGCCACAAACTGTGTTAACTCTTTGAAGCCCGTCTTCCAAAATCCTATCTGATTGTAAGGTGTCATAAAACTTACCAAAGCAAGCTATAGTGGCAATGCAGTTTTACCATTAGAATATTAAAAGTTAGTTTAAATGCTCTGAGAATCATTTTTAATTACCTAACTTGTGTACACAAGTTTAACAGTTATTTAAGTTTCCCAATAAATTGGAAGTGTTTATTGTGTTTTAAATGATTATAAACTAAGAACTATTTTTAAATATTATCCTTTGATTGTATTATGATGTGTTTTATATGCTTGTAATCCATTTTGTATAGAGAATGAAACTGAAATTTGTATGCTTCTCAAATGAATGTAAATAACGTTATATTGAATAGGAGGTTTAAACGATAACTGTAAAATCCTTTGATAAAAAAATAGGCAGATACATTCCATTTCTAACACACCCTTTATGTGTGACACGCAACTGTCTATCAAATACGGTTAACCAACGGAAGGACCTACAAAGACTTTACAGTTTACAGTACAAGGGAACGCCTATACATTGTGTTATTTAAACTCAAAACAAGGATTTTCATTCTCTCTCTTCTCTCTGGACGCCGGACTCTCTGGGCTCTCTCTGGATTCTTGCTGGATTCTCTCTTTCTTCAATCTCATCGCTCTCAACTCATCAAACTCCGAAGTTCTTCAACAAAGACGCAATGATGTAATTTTCAAACTGTCCTCGAGAAAATAGGCTCCCTCCAGAACGACAAAAGCTTTTGCCTACAGCCTTCACAAAGATACTGCACTGCGCTGCTGCCCCACAAACTTCTACAGAAAGGATGACCATGTTAAGAAGACTTTGTTTTAAACATCACACCAACAGAATAAAGTATCAAACTTATATTGTGCGTTTACAAGTAACTGAACTGAAGCCATGATAGTGGTATCGTCACAATACGTAATGTGCGTCTACTCAACTAGATGCTGGACCTTGTACATGCATACTTAGCCAAGTGGAAGCTGACGCATGTAATGCGTGACTCAACCAAACAATGCATGATGAACTATTAAGACTGCTTCACTAATGCAGAACTCTATGACCAGAGAGCACATCACAGATTCATTATGAACATTTAACAATGCATTACTTTTCCTTCAATGTTTTCATTTGTTTCTTCATTATACATATGTTTTTAACTATGAAACATAACCTTTATTCTTTTTCCTTTGAGAATATGAATAAATGTAATAATTTGGATTGTTAGGTTTATTTTTGTCTTATAACAAATACACATTTGTAATTGATCTGAAATTCTTAAACATAGGGATAATCTAGGGATAAGCAAGAATAGCTAGTTCTTATTGAGATATTGTGTTTATTATGGTTAATAATTACATTATGAGCTATAATGGGTATTTTCTTTAATGGTAATTGGCGAGGACACAGTTGTGACAGAAACCCTAGATCTACCACGTAAATATGCATGACAAGTACATGCCAGGACTAGCTAGGTAATCTAATGAAACTAATTTGTTGTACAGATCCACAGTAGCGTAGAACAGAAAACAATAGTAGGTGGTAAATTTAATATGCCTGGTCAATGTACCTGTAACCGTATGCCTTTCATCTGATGCCTGGCTGATAGGCCTCATTGACATAAACACATCCTCATAAGATGTCAAAGGGACACTGGAGGCATTTATTTTATAGTGCAATTCGTTCCAGTGTACAAATAAACACTAAGACCTATTGGCTAAGTCTACCAATTTCTGGGTCAAAAATTGACATTTCCGGAGAAAATCGGCAGTCATTTTAAACAATGACAGGCATCTTGGATTTTCAGGTGGCTAACGTTTTTTTTTTGGTTGTTGTTGTTGATTGGCCCAATGAGAACATACATTCAAATGTTCATGCTTGTATCATCATCACCTGGAATAACGTAGAAAAACACAGATTTTCAATGCTGTCAGAGAATTTTTTGTTTTACTCTTGGGGCGGGGCAAAAAACATGCAAAGCTTTGTTTGTTTGAGAACTAAATCAATACACTTATCATATATAATCATCAACACAGGCAATGCTGCTTTACATTTACGTAACCATACTTGTTCAATAAAACTGCTTCTGGTGTACAGAGGTCAAGGTTGAACGAGGTGCACTGTCAGTGTCACATTAATGCTGAAACGTAGCTGCAGTTTACTTCAGTATCTAGTGCGTTGTTACTACTGTTCAAGCTGTAAAGATGCCAAAAATGATCAAAAAAATAACCCCTAAGATGAAGTCAAGGAGTTTGGCAACAGCCATCCAGATAACAAAGACAACATGGAAATAAACAAATATGAATACTATTTTTTTTCTTTTTTAACTCTTACTACACAGTAAAACGTATTTGTAATGTTTAAAGTAAACTGGTAAGTTTGTATATTATTGGTTGCTGGCATAAGTGCGCATGTTTTTTTTTTTTTTTTTTTTTATTGAAGGGGAAAAAAAAAAAAAAACCTGCTGACCACCAAATGGTCGATTTGCACGTGACCACCATGGCTCTACTTGGGGTCCGGAAAACTTGACATCAGAGTAAGAAACATTGCACAGCCATGTGTGATGTTGTTTACAATTTGTGAGAGAAATGTTTAAAATAATTTTGGTGCTAAAATTGAATATACAAGCTTGAAGTCTGTTCCACACCTAGAAATACTCACTTTAAAAGTCATGAGTTATTTAAAATATGGTTTCTTTTGAAAGAAAAACAAAAAAGACAGAAAACCTGGTATTTTCAAAACAGACCTAATAAAAATAGTATTAAAATAACTAACAGAGCCGCGAGGGCCCTGTGCCATTTCATGTTGCGATAATGAAAAAACACTTTTGTTACAGACAAATAAGGACTTACCTTCTCTCTGTGCTTTCCTAGAGGCAGTCTGATTTCCCCAAGTAGATGCAGTTCTTTCAAACAGGTTGTCAGTACTGGGAGCAAAGCAATCATTTGGTTGAACGTTATTCTGCTGCAAACATAAGGGAAAATGATGAGCAATTTAGAATACCAAGAAAGGAGTACAGCCAAAATACCAACATCCTCTAAAATTGTTTTATCTTATGAAGCTTTTAAGGGGTTCAAAATGAATCACCCAAGTGATAAAGTGGAGAAAAATCAATATTATGCTAGTAAAAAGCATGTTTTTTACTACAAATTTTCATAGGCAATAACCTTTTTTCCAGAAGTTGTAATTCAATATTCACTTCAACTAATTATGGCACAATTGCTTCATTTTACCTGGATCTATCACAGTGCAGTAAAAATTGCTTGCATTTGACAGCATAAACTATTTAATTTGATCTTTCATGACTACAAATACCAGATGGTTATACAGGAGGTACTAAGGAAAATTCATGTAAAAAGCCCTCAGACACTACATCAAGATATGTTTTATAGTTACTAAATCAGATTTAAGGGGGGGGGTTAGGGTAATTAATCCTGGAGTCAGTTAACCTTTTCTTTGGTATAAAGGTGAACAGTACAGAGTACACAGTACTGCGCAACGTAACCAAATTGGTTACGTGATACAAAAAGGAGGCCCTAAGTCTGCTTCGCGTTCTTATATATGTAAAGGTTGGCCCTGGTCTTGGATTGCAGGCCCTGGGTCACATCGAAACAGTGGCCTAAATCTAAGCCGGCCCTGGGCTGCCTTTTCTTCTTTGGAGTGTTCACATATGAGAAAAAGGAGCACTGGGCCACCTTAAATCGTAAGTGTGAATGGGGTCTTATAAGTGATCAGTTAGTACATGAATCAACAGCTTAGTTAGCTATTGCACCAATTATAGCTAACCCACAAGGTCTTATATATTTAGATCTTTTGCTCTTGTAGGCACATTTAATTACACTTAAAAATTTGGTGAAAGGTCCCCCTTCAACTTAAACCTCACATTCGCAAACCACTCAATTGGCCCTGCAAAATCACTTCAGTTGCAATTAAGTTAGACGGTGGAAATGGGGAGCCAACTCCAGGACAGCGATAAATCCAAACCCGCAGTAAGACAGTCGTTACAGCATGGTCACAGGGATATGCTAGCACAACAGTTAACGCAATAGCTTGCATCTTGAGGATAACACTAACCACAAGAGAAATCCAATTGTAGATTTGTTGTGTACAGAATTCTTACACTACTGAATACTTAGTATCGTCATTTATAGGGTAGGTACTCAGCAGCACTATAGTGGCAGGTTTTTAGCCATCAGATTCCAAAAACACAAGCCTACTGCATGGACTATCTGGGTAATCAATGTGTACAATTGGTAAGATCACTCATCCTGAAATGTGGTTTACTGGACAAAGAAATGATATTGCAACACAGGTAGCTGTGAAACGTTTACAGATACAAAACAAAGGTATTATTTAGGCTATTTATCAGAAAAGACTAGAAAACAATAAAATAAACTACTTTTTAGATGCTGAGAAAAAAAAAATGTGTACAGTACAAGCATATACAATACTGCTGGAGTAACTACAAAGCAAATTAAAATATTTAGAGGCTGATGTATGAGTTTAAACATTCCATAAATTTTAAAACAAAACTGGAGCATGTACACTTTTAAACAAGAGTACCAAATTATGAAGGGTAGAATTTCCTTGTACTAAGCAATGTATAATGCTTTATGGAATTATTATTCAGACTGTTAAGAGTCCACTGCTTATCTAGATTATTAGTCACACACGGATACTGACTATTCGACCCAATTAAATCAAAATGTCCTTTGCCTCTTTGGTACTCCTTTCTCCAAGATACAGAAACACTACTGTCTAATTTCAAGCAGAAGGTGAATACATCCCTGGAGCACATTGGTTGTTTCTATTTCTTTTTTTTTTTTTGCATACTTGTCACACCTTTTTGGTGACGTTGCCTTGCTAGCTTCCAGAATGCTCCCAGATTACCAAGACTGCAAAGCAATGTGTGTGTGTTTGCCCAGTACAGTAAGAGTAAAAGCAATAAATAAAAAAAATTTAAAAAACGATTTACAGTATTTTCCATGTCAGTTGCCTTGCCTTAGGCTACATACCAACACTGACTTGTACACTGACTGCTGAACATTTTTTTTATCAATTTAATAATTGATTAATTTGTGTTTACTTTTAATTTCTAAGGAGGCTATTTCAAAATTATAGAAACTGTAACTGCATGAGTCGGCCTCTCTGGCAATGCTTTATTATTTACAACAATTTAATAAACAACATGACGAACAATACAAGCTACCAGACATTAACAATATAATGTAATAGTTATTACACATCTAGATGTGCTGTATGTCTTACACTTTTTGGGAAAAAACGGGTTGCTTGCTGCTAAATCGAAGAAAAAAAAAAAAAAAAAAAAAAAACATCCTGCCGTTTTTTTGTTTTCAGTTTCTGCCCTGTAAATCTTACATATGTAATCTGCCCTTTCCTATAGAGTTAACTTTTCAGACACATTGTACCCACCTCACTATTGTCAAAAAAAGCCTTGGCAGCCTTAGGGTACAACACGTCAATACCCAATGCACACACTCAACGTTCCCACCCTACCCCAGACACCGTGGCTGCCTTAACTGTCAATCAAACCGATATATCAACGAACCGACACCCAGTGGAAAAGTCCCGTTAAGGTACCCAACAAAAATCTAACTTCTTACAAAATCCGTCCAAATTTTTAAAACACGTTTTTCTTTTAAAAGAAATGGATATTGCCCGAGTAACATTTCGTATAAGGTTTAACTTAAAAAACAAGCGTACAATTTATAACTTGGTTATACTTTATAACCAGTTATGCAAATTAATCATGACAGCTTCTAGCCAATAATATTTCAGCAATGAGCACTATATATTGTTACCATTCTTATCGTTAAACCCAGCGGAAGATTCGCAAACAGATTCTTATAAATGTATGAAAAGACGCAAAACAAACATTAGATGTTAAATTATTTCAGGGGCTTTATTATTGTATTCATGCATTTTCATATCCATTAGTTGGTTGTCCCCACTAAGTTTTGTGGATAATCTCAGGCCTATCTCGTATTAAAACGTAAAGACGCGCACTACAACGAAATGTTTACATTATTGTAAACAAAATATTAAGACAAGTTTACTTCAATTTAAGGTGCGCGGTTTAAAACAAAATTACTCAACCCGTTGCTCATACAGATGGAATAGTGAATTCTGAAAACGCCTACTTGTCACTCATATCTGTGCATTGCTTAGGAGTTACCATCTCTCTCTCTCTCTCTCTCTCTCTCTCTCTATATACAGTTATGGTATACTTAACTTACACAAATCTTTTGTCGTTAAGCTTTAATATGTCATTTTAAGGAATAAAGTGAGGAAAATACAGAAATGATTAATTTATTTATGAAATATAGGTCAAAATATTACTGCGTATTACTGCATAAAATTACCCGAGTATTATTGTGATGATAATGTGGTCTCCCTTCTTCGAAAGATCCCTCAATCTTATCCAAGTGCATTCTCAGACTCTCTCTCTGGTGAAAAGGGAAAGCTGGGTGCAAGGAGGCCATGGTGAAAAGCAGCTTCAGCTGCTGCTGGACACCGGCCTCTACCTCCATTGGCGGCCTGCAACCATGCAACGATCCCCCGGGCTCCTCTCCATCACCACACCGATGATGATGGTGATGATGTTGCGGGTCTGTATACGAAGTGACAGGTAAGCCATAGCTCTTGAAGTTGAAGGAGGAATCCACATGGCTCAGGATACGGAACAGTATCCCAGCACACTCGCTGTTCTCAGACCTCAACAGGGACATACAAACGAGAAGTTTGGACCGGATCACAGGGTCACTGACATCAGTCAATAAGCTCAGATCGTTCGGTCCATTTGCTCTTATTTCTGAGTCTCTGAGGATGTGGAAATCTTTTCGTGCAAGATCCTCAAGGCAAGAGCCCAGAAAACGTAACTCTAGCGGCTGACACATATGAAGCAGTCCACACATAAACTCAATCCGCTTGGCCGGGCTTAGGTACAAGCCGAACCACTCGTACACCGCCTCTTTATTTAGAGAGTACCGCAGTCCGCTCTGAGAATCTATAAACCTGTTGGTGTCAGTTGACGTCTGGTAACTAGAACCGGGAATATGGAGATTGCATTCAGAGTTTTCTTCAAGCTCGTCCTCGGTCGTTTTATCTCCTCCTTCCATCGGCGATTTCATGGGCAGCTTCATTTTAAGCATTATCAGCTCTGCAGAAAAGAGAATAAACTGAGGTCAGGTATGAAAATACATTGTTTGTTGATAATGGCTCGTTGGTTTTTATCTCAAAACTGACTGTAAAGTTGTATACGGTATTTTTAACAATCACAGTGACACTCGCCGTTATGGCTGTAGTTTAGTCAATCTCTGTAGTCTTCTGCTCTGCAAACGCACGTCAATAAAGTCTAACTCCTCCTCCTCCCACCCTGCTTTGCCAATGGGTCCTAAATTCCGTTAATCGTATTTGTTTTTACACAACAGTACATCCCCCCCTCCCCTCCTACCTATAATGAGAACAGAGTTGTTATATAAAAGTATTTAACATATACATTTCAGTATAGTTTGTGAGAACAATTAAATGCACGTTGCATTGTTTTCCTAATCGGGTTTGTTTTGTCACATAAACTGCATCATTTTCAAAAGGGGAAATTAAAGCTATTTAGAATTTTTTGTAATGATTTTCACCACTGACAGTGGTATCGAAAGGGGCAGCATTTGTTGTTGTTACTTTAAGTGATTTAACCAAAATATCAGCTATTAAAAAATGTTGGATGTATTGTTGAAGGCCCTACATCACAACAGATAAACAACTGCATCATGGTCCTTTGCTGTAGCTCACATGGCCAAATTGAACATTATTGGATTTTTTTTTTTTTTTTTTTTTTTAATATCTGTCTTTTCCAGACTGAAGTATAAAATACAAGCAAAGAACCAAAAGATCCATAACAGAAGAAAGGGGAACCATTGCTAATAGTGCCGGTGCTAATAGGAGGCAAGAAATTGATTTGAAAACCATAGTTAGCATTCCTTTGACAGTAATAGGTGCCTTATTACAAAATACACATGCATAATAACTGACAAAATGGTTGACTCCTTTCTTCCTGAATTCAGGTTCAGTACTCTTCAGTATAGGCATAAGCAAGAGCAAGCAGTATGATGGATTAGTAAAATCATACAGATGGTATAGAATGAGAAAAGTCTCTTTAAAACAGGAACTGTATGTACAATCAATCTTCTTACCACTTCCAATAATCTACATTGACATCTTGTGGGTAACACATGAAAATGCATAAAAGTTATAGTACTGCTTCCAGTGATACTTATGTACAGTGACTGGTCTACAATCAATTTTACATCAAATAAATACTTCTTTGTTTTATTTGCTAAATTTCCCATAGTTTAACCTTTGAATTCTACTGTATAGGAAAGCAACCTTGTTGACTATTCAGTTAGTTTACCATGTAGAGACGTAAGCTTCTTCACTTTAAAAGCTGCTTGTACGTTCTGCAATAAGAGTTTATAGTTTATCTTTGAACTGCTGTTATAGCTCAGGGGGAAACAACATTGGCAGGCCAAGAATATTGGTCAGTACAATGAAAGTGCAGGTCATCGTGACTGACATTGCATCAACAATGAATAGAATATAGTTGTAAAGTGCTTTACAAAATACAGCTTTAAATAGATCCTATACGTGTGTGGTGAGGATATTCATTCCCAAATAAAAATGTTACTTTCCTCAAATAAAGAGAAAACTATTCAATATATCAGCAGCATATACCTGCATTGTGAATATATTTTACAAATAATTGAAAGTATTGTAATAAGTACTAAGGGTGTAATATTTAAGCATTTACCACTTATTATAATATAATTGTCCATACTTTCTCAGAGATCCAAATGAGTGAGACCTGACAAAACTAGAAGTGAGATTTCTATTAAAATGTGTTGTCATTTCCTGGCTACTATAACTGATGCCAAAAAAGTACCTAAACTGAATGAGTCTTGATATGTCTGTTTACCCAATAATAATAATAAAAAACATAATAGGGTGTTAATTATTTTGATACTAAATATGCAAATTCCCAAGGGTGTAGTTTTAATGTTAATAAGATCAAATCTTAACACAAAGAGGACAGCTATGTTATGTACACACAAATACAAATAAAAAAGACTAAACATTTTTGTGTAACATAATGGACTAATGAATTCCCTTTTATATAATTTTATTGAATAGATTTAATTAACAAAAAAAAGTACTTGTTAGAAGTATTCTTATTTTATATTTTTTGTCACAAAGTTTTGGAATCTTTTAATTAAATTAGATGCATTAAAAAACAGTCTATTTAACATACTTGTTCAATTAATTTCATTAACGTTATTTTTCTCAAATGTAACCTTACCTTGATAACTTGAAAGGTTGGATGAAAATAAAAAAATGAAGAGAAATAGTTCCAAGTGCCTTCAAAGAAAATATTATTTCTAATTCCATCCTCATTTCAGAAGCTTACAAATATCACACTGCAATGGTTAATTATTACATCATAGGTAATGCATGACATCACTATTGGTGTGCTGTGTCATTCTTACAGCTTAAAGTAGCGGGGTTCTGAAAAATGTAGCGTTACACGTTTAAATAATGTACCTGTATTTTTTCTTTTCATTGTTAACATCCTGACAACTGCACACTTATAAGTTTGAAGTTGGTTTCAAAGCTCTTCAAAATGTCCGCTTTAGTGCACTGATAGGTTAATGATTATTGCTCACATTGTCAAACAGGTAACACAGCAATAACGATCCACGATGTGGTATGGAACAGTTTTTTTTTGCTCCTCCTCCAGTGATTTAGAGGAAACCGCTCAAACCCCAGTGCACTAGAGTGGCCATTTTGAAAAGTGTCCCATTCTCCTGCTCACATATGCAACTGAGATGGATTTACCAGTGAGCAGGAGGATGATGGGTAATGTAGTTCTGAGAGGTCCATCTGGGTACATGGGAAGCCATCTTGAGGCAGGGAATGCAATTTAAAAGTTTTAAAAAGTTGTCAAAATATAAAAATAAATATTAAAACAATACATGTTATGTAAACTGTTGTAGCAACACATTGGAGAATGTAACACAATAAAAAAAGTCATTATGTGCCCTTTAAGATATGAAAGGTGAATGAGATAGTTCAGGTTTAAAATACAGCCCTGTGACTTTTTGTATCAAAAACTAGATTTCCATTTTCATTTGCCTTGGACAATTGCACACTAGTATATAATATAAATTACATGACTTCTTCTATTCTCTGGATCATAGCAATCCTCATATGTGGAAAGTCTCATACAATTAGTTTATTATCTGTTTAACTTTTTTAAAGAGAAAGGGAAGAACAACATTTGTAATCTATTATTGACTTCTCATTTCTCTTAATCTCTGACAGGTATTTGTGTACTTGTTCAACTGTAAAACAATGTCATTCCTACATTTGGAAGCAATGTAACAATACCCCAGCTTTAGATCTCTATGCAGTGACATGGTAGTTTTACTTCAACCTTTATTCTTAGTTGGCAAATGTGCAGGTTTTGGACAGCAAATAATTGGTTGAAAAACTTTCTGAGAGCAGCCAAACTGCTTACTGAAAGCATAAAAACTATCCAGGGAAACACAACTTCCAGTATTTCAATATCAATACTGTTAGGTTGCAAAGCGACATAGCATTTGTTATTTATGTCAATCTTTCCAATATAAACAACTTTCCTTATAATATCACATGGCTTTACAGCAATTGTTGTCTCTTTCAGTACAACGCATTTGATATGAGACACTGGCAGGGTTTATATGCAAGTTTTAATCGCGCTGCTATAGTGCATTCATGACGTGTCACGCACAAATGACGCATGATTGTGCTCGTTTCAAAAGTGCACGGCAAAAAAAGTGTGCGACTTAACTGCCATTACACTCTGGTAAAGCATTGTAAAGTGCACGCTAATTGGCCTAATTAGTCCTGAAGTAACTTACAAAAAATAGATGGTGAGTACGTAGATTCAAGACAATGCACAGAGTCCTTTTCTTCAATCAGTTGCCAGGTTTATTGAAATATGCAGGGAGTCTGGTCCCAGGTACAGGACAAACACAATACTCAACATTACAATGTTTGCATGACATTAAATACCCTTCTGTATAGATGGTCCACCTCCCCTTTCTCTGACACTTAACCAATGGTCAAGGTAATTTAATTTATTGTGTGAGTGTTAATGTGTGTGTGTCTGTGTGTGTAGTCTAGTGTGACAACCTCTGAACTCAGGTGCATTCTTCACACTCCTGGAGACAAAAGGTCCATACATCTGCCTTTTGTTATCTCCTTGGGACCCCCTTTGATGCCAGTGGGATTATCTCTTTTGATCTCTCTGAAGTCTTTAGAACCTGTTGCCTTCTAGTCCACAGCATTGTTATGTCGTTAGCTTGCAGTCATTGTTGAGCAAGAGTTTGTAGACGCAGCGTCTCTATCAATGGTTAGCAGTACATGCAATTTGAACCAAACAGTCTGCTATCTGCAATATTAGTCTCTTTTCAGAAAAGAACACCAGTATAGCTCTGCCAGTCCACATGCGTAGCAAACCCCTAATCAATTCTCGATCCATGTTTTCCAACAAGTCCCATAGCAACAAACTCGACAGTGTGTAAAATAGTTCACGATAGACTTTCATGAAATACCACGATACCTCTTCCACTCCTCCTATATAAAAGAATGCTTTTCTCTGGGAACGTTCTTTCCACCCTGCTGTCCTCATCTAGACTAGAGCGTAAGATTTTCCTTATCCCAGTCTTACTAATACAAATCAGTTAAATATCCACCGTCAGTTATTATCAATCCGCTTCTCCTGGTGAGGGTCGCTGCTAATTTGTGTATAAATTGTATATAGAGATTTTGATTTATACCAATACGATGATGTCAGCAGTTTATAATATTATTTATTCATTTCATTGAATTATGAATAGCGTTGGTATTTAGTCACGGTGGTTGCGTGACTTTTGCTAGTGTCCTCGTTTTTTGCTGATGTGCTTAACTTGCGGGGATGTTAGTAAATTTTGTTCAATATCTATGTGATTTTATTGGAAAGTGTTTCTCGTTAATATTAAACTTCACATTTAAAAACAATGCATTTATCGTTTATTAATTCTAATAAATAATTACATATTTTGAACAACACAGTACTTGCTGTCCTTTTGAATTTTTTTAATTATTTGGAGAATAAAAATAAATCTGAATCAAACTAAGCTCTTTGATTAAACACTTCTTGAACGTAAACAGTTCATAAATTCAGTTTGTGTGTATTATACTATATATTCGATGCGGGGCATTGAAAAGGTTCCTCTTTTTAATTGAAATGATTGTTCCACTTGTTGTTTAATTGATGTACGGTTGCAGTTAATTTAATATACATGTCTCTTGTCAGCCCCACACCCTTGTTGTGTGATCCTCGTGTGTATTTCTCGGCCCTAGTGTGTTACGTTGCCGTCTCTTACCCTTTCCCGTTTGCGTCTTTATTATCTGCTTAGTTCAGCGCATACAATGCTACTGTTAGTTAGTAGTTACCGCAGAGCAAATAAAAAAAAGCAACAAACAGAAATTTCATTTGTTTCTTTGCTGAACCCGTGCGCATCAACGCAGCTATATGCTTTTATTAAAGACAGTTATTTTATTTTATTTTATTTTATCCCCGTGACTTTATTCTCCCTCTGTCATTTTCTTAGTGATTTTGAACGCATTTATCGTGACTGCTCCGTGATTTACGTCCAACTTTTCCATGAGAAACTCCTAGCCCTAATTATGAACGATGCAAGAACTACTAGATCATTATTACCAGCATAACCATAATAATAATAATAATAATAATAATAATAATAATAATAATAATAATAATAATAATACAAAGAATGTAGCTTTTTTTCTTCTTTTTTTTTTTTCCGCGCACGATGTTTCAAGCTTCCACCCTTTCTGACAGCACCCAACACCAGGTCCGCCGGACGGATGAGGAAACTAGTTCCCTCCTCCAAATTATTGCGGACCTGGGGGTTATGGACGAACTGGATCGACCTCGCCAAAGAAATGTTGCCTTTTTCACCAGTATTGCCGGTGCTCTGGCTGAACTTGATATAAACAGAACGCTCCTGCAGGTACGAGATAAATTCAAGAAACTGAAATATCTGTACCTGCAGGAGAGACAACGGCTGCAGTCCTCCGGTCAAAGCTGGAGGTCCCAATTGCGGTTCTGGGAGGAAATGCAATAGTTAATGGGTGACGGCCAGTGGCAGTGGCATTGGACCATTTGCTGGAATCCTCATCCTCCCAGACGTCCTGTGAAATACCAGCCCCATCAATACAATGTGGTAATTGCGCCAGCCATCATTTACTTTTCTAAACTAAAATATGCTGCAATTGTAAAACACAGAAATCAATATTATTATTTTCTTCTTCTTGGCAGCATGAACCGTTTTAACTGCAAGCTCTTTGCATTCTAAGCAGACGGGGGTAACCTTCTCTTCATCTCTGCCTAGCGCGTAAAACCTCATATAAACCCCTATGTATTATTTGAACGATATCCTTTATCGCCCAGCATCTCTTTTCAGCGCGTTTGGTGATATTTAAAGAAACCTTATCAATATTTTATTATTAATGAGGTAGTTTGCATTTGGACGAGTAAATACTCTCTCTAAAATAAACTCTCATGTACATGCACGATAGATTTTTTTAGACCAATATTTAAATTTCTAAGTTCAACTGTATAACTATTTTGTTTGTGCAATTTTCCATAATGTTCTGTGCAGAAAAAACTTTTTATTAGAGCACTCTCAAAGAATTCTGCTTCTACAACATTATCATTGACAGCTGGTCTGCCTAATGGCAGCAAAATAAGTTCTCATGATGACTTCAGAGCTTTTTGGACTAGACTGCCAAGTAGGACAAGGTCTTTTTCCAAAACTTTTGCATTTGTTATTCATGGATAACCATGAGCCCATTCGTTCACATACTTTTCAACCAAATAGAAATATCATTCTATGTTCTGGATTCTCTCATAATGTGAGGCACAGACTTCAAAGTTACAAAATTATATAAAATTGGTGTTAGAGTATAATTGGTTCCATGGAACAATTTTTTAAGTTTTTGATTATGTTCCTCAAAAGGAAAGGCAAAAGTACACCAAAGGGTGCATATATCTTTACAACATGCATGCCATATATAAGGAATTCCTTTCACAATTTTTCTAATTTTAAATGTTGACATTGCCCAATTGTGTTCAGATACAGTCTGTTTAAGAAAGCAAAATTTGGCACTGACTAAAAGCACCCAGTGTTTCATGAATCACTTAGTATGTTGTCTAGCACAGGCGGGCTGCAGAACAATAACCAGCTGTGTCATTCTGAAACTTTCTACTTGTGAGCTGCTATCACACTCCGTGGTAGTCTTGTTATATCAGTAGGTGGTCTGATGGAAAGCAGCTTTTGATCTACCTGATCTTTTTGCTGTGCCAATGTACCATGGATAGGCACGGTTCTGGCTATTCAACCACGTGTCTAAAAACTGTTTAGTGACACCTAACAATACACATTGCATGAAGCTTTTTACCATGTCAAATCCACCCAATTCATTTCATAGAGCTAATGGCGATGTTGTTTTAACACCAAGTATATGTCTTTCTCCGTTTTGCAAGAATCTCTCTCACCACATTCTACAAGACGATTCTTTTTGCAGCTTCTTGCAGTGGATAAACCCAAGTGAACCCTCTTCCTTTAGGCACTACAGTGCCTTTCTTTAAGCAATAGCTCCCCCCATAGGCTCCACTGAACTTTTGAATGTTGTGAAGCATACATCGAACCAGTGCATCACAATTTATCTTTATTTTAGGCAAACAGTAGATCGCTAGAGTTTGCGGTCCTTCATTTCCTCTTTTAAACAGCTTGTAACTTTTGGAATGTACAAACTCCTATATTCAAAGCATTATAGCAAGGCCAGATAAGCAGATGCTAAGGTAAGCTCCCAGGTAAGCTCCTGCTTCCTTCCTGTTAAAGGGATAAACCCCAAGCAGAGGTGAATCACCTTTTCCTATTTAAGGGCTACAGTTCCATTATAAGGCGTTGCATGACAAACAGTCCCACAGTCAATAAAAAATAAATAAGCACAGCAGAAGAAAACACCAGTCCATTAACCTAACACAATATACATGCAATAAACAGCATCGATTGTTTATTGATTACAATGTGAGAAGTTAACACCCACATTTGTTTATAATCATGATTATTTCAATGTATTTATTTAGGTTAAGCTTTTTTTTTCTTTAACAACAAGCTTGGATTTTCATATCTAGTAAGTTTAAGTTGAGGTTTTAAGTTACAAATTAACACTTAAAATAGTTTCAAAGCTCTTTTTCATACAAAAACCAATTAGATGTTCTTTTTATTTCTTTCTCTTTTATATTTTCCCATTGGGACCTTTGGCCTACCTTGGGCCCAACCGATACAGGTATGTTTTCATTTACAGGTTTCTTTTGTTTGACAAGTTGTACGTGGTTATTTTTCTTTACAGGGTGTTTGTGGGAAACAGGTATGTGTTGTGGTTCACACTGACGCCAGTCAATATCTAAATTATTACAGACCAGTACAAGCTCTTCAGGTCATGCACTACTGTCATCAGGGCTATGAGATTTACAATGATGGGTTGCCATCACGCTGGTCATTAACCTGAGTTAGGACCTTACTTTAGGTGAAATATTAGAAATCAATGCTAATTCCATGCTAATTTTTATTTAGGGCTTTCAATGGAACACTGCAAAACCTACATCAGAGAGAAATGCTCCAAATCAAAGGCAGATGAAGAATGCCAAAAATATTCTACTTTAATAGAACAAAACAAATGAAGAGGTAGTATGAGTTGCAGATGACTGTTTTACACCAAATGCATGTGTTTTTTTTTTTTTTTGTTTTTTTTTTTAGGATAAATTGATTTATTAATCTGTTTATTCCAAAACAACTGGTCATGTCAATTTTTACTTTTGAATAAATATTGTATTTTTTAATCTTGAATCTCTTTTTTTCTAATCTACGCATGTGCCTGTGCTTTGTAAGTCTAGCCTGGACTTTTTTCTGAGGACAGTACCAATAGTTCTGTAAAACGGTCACCAATATTTTACAGAACAATTAATGTGGCAGAACATGTTTTCCAGTATTTTTAATACAAGTAAATGTTTGTATTACACTTAGTATACTAATATTTCTCTGTTCTTCAGACCTGAGGCATTGAAACTTTGTTTACATTTAGGGAAATTGTTTTTTTGCAATTCAATAATGAATGGTCTTCACAAAAAAAAAAAACGTTTTGATTATTTCGTATATATCTGCAAAAGCAAAGCAATGCTTCTTGAAAGAGGGTTTAAAAAAAATAACGAAATTACAAAAAAAAAAATAAGCTGCTGCTATAGATAAACTCAAAGACTTGGTTCAGGCCTTGAAAAAAGTTTGATGCATTTGAGCATAAGGTAAGTCAGTTCAGGGGCCCATTTGTATGGTACCACATTTAAGTTTAGAAGCATATTAAATTGATAACTTACTTAATTTACAATTTGCTTATGTATAATTTCTTACATGCTTTATCTTGTGTGTTCTAAATGATTTTCAATTGCTGTTTCTGCTAAGATCATTGTTTGTCATGAAAAAAACATGAAAAAAAAGGCTGATTGCGAGGAAGTTAGTGTTGCATAGTCTTTCCATTGTAGTGGGTTGTGGCAGGAGAACGTCATGGCACAAACCGTTACAAGTAGGAGACAAGCTGCAGTTTAAGCACATATGCAGAAGTTTATTAAACGCAAAAACAAAGAAAAAGACACAAGGGCCAAAACAAATGGTTTACACAAAACTGGGCATTCCCCTTCACTAGATAGTGCTCAAAACCGATATATGCACTCACCTAACTCCCTCTCCGAAACAAAAGCATTTCTCTCCCCTTTTTATACATGCAGCTGTTTCACAATTAGCACTCAATTACCTCATTGGAGAATGGCCACACCTGTGATTGTTGGCAGGGATGGATTTAATCCCATCTCTGCCAACCTTACATCTGCAGGGCTTTTGCACTGCCACAAGGGTAAATTACTTTATAACCATGCTTTATAATATCAGCACCTTTGCCTTAAACACAAACCATATACAGAGGGATATCTATTGACAGCATGTAGGTAAGGTGCAAATGTATGCTTGTACTTGTAGTACAATTCTATACATGTCTGTGACAGGCTGACGAGTGGAAAGAGGTCCAGAGACAGACTGCAGTTCAAAAAAAAATACTAATTTTATTATAAATACACAAAATAAACATGCACAAGGGTAAAATAAAAATCTTTAAACACAAAAAGAAAGACAACAAAACTTACAAAATTAAAGTTTCCAGGCTGGGCAATGCCTTCACTGGATCAAAAAATTCAAAAATCACAACCACCAACCTACTTCCTCAGCTCCCTCCTCCTAATGAGAAACAGAGGCCTCCTTTTATGTCAGGTGGCTGGGCGCTGGTTGATCGTTAGTTAAACTAATCATCTAATCAACTAATCAACCCCAGCCACCTGAAGATAATAAACCCAGGCAGGTAGGGGAAATTAACCCCATCCCTGCCAATTTAAAAAAAGGGCAAAGCTTTGCTCTGCTACAATGTCTTAAATGAAACTTATGGGCACACTTTTTATACAGTATCACTGTTATGGAACAACTCATAAAATGCTGTGTAAATGGTAATATTAACTGCATGTAGAGACATTCTTGTGGGGTTACATGGACAAAGAACTTTGCTTTGCTATAGAATTTCTTTTATTCATTACTTCCAGGATTGCCTAGCCTAATGGAGGAACTGTGCAACAGCCTGGAAAGTGAAGAGAGCTTGGAGAAACAGATGGGATATGTGTGATAAGGAATGTTCCTAAATCAGGGCAAAATCAACTGGCCATAAATAATGCAGTGGCAATAAATAACTGTGAAAGCACCAGGAAAGTGTTATGTACACACTGAATATTTGACTAACAATATTTTTTATTATTACAGTACTGTATTTTTAGCAGTGTGACTCTGAAGAATTCCAATTGTCTTTTTTTTTTTTTTCCAGTAACCACATGTTGTTTTACTTCTAGTTAAAAAACAGGTCCCTGTACAAGCATCACCTCAGATCAATACTCTCATATAAAATGAGACGATTCTAAGAAGGCTACCAAAGAGCTCTGTTGTGCAGTCTTTGGCTGAAAAGTTCTTGCGACTCACAGCTAAACTGAAAATGTTCTAATGCTTCAAAAGTAAGGAAGCCAAGCCACAGCTGAGTCCTGGGAAAACTGTAGACATCATTTGTGAGTAATTGTTAAACAGTTTTGATTTGTTTAGTAGTTGCTTACTTTTGGTTGCAGAGAAATCATCTAGAATCTCTTCAATTGTGTTATAGTGAACATTACTCCTTAGAATGGTCTCAGCTTAGGGATGCTTCAATATGAAAGTGTGATGAGAAGAAAGGTCATGATTTAATTATACATCTTTTTGTATATTTGTGTTAATTGAATTAGTTTTGGTGTATTTTTTAAAATAATTAAGTTTAAATTACAAGTGTATATTTTTCTATTTCAATTTCAATATGTTTCTAAGACAGAGTATTCAAGTTATTTACTGTAACTCTGCAAGACTTGTTTATTTTTTAAGATGTATGTATTGAATTAGAGCTAATACTATTAATAATTGCTTTACAGATTTTGTAAGTACAAAAACTGGTCTGGACAAGCAACAGATAAAACAAGGCTTCTGTCAAAAATGCAGTGATGAGGAAACAATGGTAAAGAGAAAACAGGGCTTTGCAGCAGCATGTTACTGTCCTGAAGATGTATACATGTTATTGAATAAAATAAGCTTGTGATTGGAATTTAAAATTAAATTTAAAATTTTACACTGTAACCTTTGTAAGTCACCTTGGATAAATTAATAAATAATAGTAATAAATTGACAGCTTTCAAGGAGTTATTGTGAAATGTAAGCATTTTGATTGGTCGCCATCCATTGGTTGCCAGTCAATTGTAGACATCACTTTCCACAGGCCTTTTATTTTTATTTTTCACAAACTTGACATTAATAGTAACAACATATTTTACCTTAAGGAGAGGTGTGTTCCATAGTAACCATAACTAAATTTGGGCAAACTTTAATGAAAACCACGCTTGGATCATATATGCCATAGCCAGATTTCAAGACACTGGTGCAAAAAAAGAAGTGCCATGACTTCTGGAGAGAAGTCATCAAAAGGTACATTAATAGAGTACTGTTTACTGAATCCCATTCACAGCTTTTCAGTGCTGCTAAAAACGCTATATTTTGGAATATAAGTTACATATTGAGACTTAGCATTATGCTGACATCTTTTTTTATGTTTCAGATTTCCATTGAAAGTATAATACTCTTCTGTTTCCTCCATTATATTACATTTGTGATATTGGCATTTTTGTCAGTGTTCTAGGAAAGCTGCTTCTAGTTATATCTGCCTATTTCTGTACTATACAATACATTAAGTAGTATGTTGATTAATTGATTGAAACTGTGCCTGCATACTTTTTGAGGAATTGTTCAGTGGAGGTAATGTGTTTTGTGTGAAGTAGTATAGACATTTTCAGGTGCATTACTATGTATAACTGTTTTTTTACGGTGTGGCCCATCACTTGAACAGTCTTGACTTAAATGGCCCTTGCTGCCAAATGAGATTGACACCCCTGATTTAAAGAGAATCCCTACTCCTTTTGCATATTGCAGACTAAACTTGATTAGAATGGTGTATGTAAGCACATTTCTTTCTTTTTTCTTCAATGCTCTGTGTTTTCTGCACAGGATGACTATATACACAAGATAAGATGTATAAACATTTAGACAAATCATTGTATTGTGCTTGGTTGACTTCTCGTATGTGATTTATAAAAATATACATTATGAGAAGATCTATGTGTATAACCACCTATAACTGAACCCTAAACTAAAGTGTCACTGAACCCAAGATATCACTGACCTCATAACCAAAGGTGGTACATGCATGCCTTAGTTTGAAGAAGTCCTGTGTGTTTGATATTTTTTCTCCCTTCTTAGGCTGTACAGTATTAGTGGATTCTAATTCTCTGTTGGCCTCTTTAGATATTAAATCTGCTAACTTGGAACAATAACTATGAGGCTTTTGTGTTAAAAACAAGTAAGTAATGGCATTTACATCCCTTTATAGGGTAATGGGAAACACCGAATGCATCTTTCTTGGCCTCCAGTCAAGTTTTTGTGTATATGTTGTTATTTACAGCAAAGTCCCTGTGTCTCTAGATGCCAACTGAAATAAGGCAAACTGCCCCTAACTTCTGTACCAAAGATAGAACGTGCAGATTACAGAGCATAAGGAAATGTATGCAGACTAGGAATATTGTTTAAAAACATATCTGAATACTGTTGCTTACAATTTTATTTTAAGAGCATTCTGCTGTGTGTGTATTATGGAGAATTTCCACTAGCCTTTTTCTGTGGTTTGTTTTTTTAAAGATATAACTAGACGCCATTTTAACTGGTTATCGCTATGCTTAATTTACAAATGCCCTGGCAATAATGGGACAATTGAAAAATCAGTTTGTTGCATCACACATCCGCTACACTGAATAAGTATTGGGATAGAGGAATAAATGCTGAACGATTCGGGTAAGGCATTTGTTGTCTCACTTACTACCAACATTTTGCATTCACATACTTATTTTAGAATTGAAGAGGTAAATCAAGTAAACATTTAGTGGTCTGAGTGGGGTAAAACAGGAAACCCTGAGTTACTGTAATTGCATGTATTGCTTTATTTGGTGTTGTAGCCAGGCAATAAGCTGTATCCAGTAAACACGGTTATAAAACACTGGCACTTTCTCCAACAGAACAAAAGAGGGAGCAAAGCACCCCATCCATTTCAAGGCTCTTCACTGCTTTAAAAAAAAAAAAAAAATGAAAATATTTCTTATTGAAGGAACCGAACAGGATCAACCAACGATCATTTGGGTGTGGTTTTACAATGTTTAGTGAGGAATTTGTGAAAGGAGGGGGGAAGGTCAGAATGTTTCAGTACACCATTAGGGTGGGTCAGATGTCCAGGGGCAGTGGGGGAATGGTAAAAGAAAAGCAACGCCTGCTTGCTTGCTAGGTCGTAAATTATATGAGTTGAGGGGGTAGGGATGGATGAATTGTCCGCTGCGTGCCAATTCCTGATAGGAGCAGGAAATTTTATGTAGAAACTATATAACCTATGTATGTGCCTTACCTCGGCAGAATACACTAGTTACTGATGAAGTGACTGTTATTCTCCAGAGCGCTCTGTATTTTGATGACCACTGCAATAAACCTTTGATGCAACGATCGGTGTGATCGATTGTCTCTGATCATCTCTGCACTTCATTTCGCGATCCTACATTATGGATCACATCGTAGCTTCAGTAGTGTGTAACTTAGTTATCACTATTTCATTACTATTACATTAAAAACTGTAATCTATAATTTTATAAATTGTAAACTGTTTTTTTTAAGAGTTGTAAATGGTCTCTCCAACATGTATGTACACAGCTTGCAAATCTGCCACTAGAGGTCAATGTATCATCAAAAATCCTTCAGTGCACAGTTGTGATCATGTTTATGGTCTTTAAAGAAAAATGAACAAAGTATAAAATAATTGAATATCTTTTTCTGAGGTTAAATGCTATTGCTGCAAAAACACACCAATTGCAGGAAAAGCCCAGTAAGATTTGTACAATTAATCTCAAATGATACTTTGGTAAAGAAACATATTTCAATATAAATGTCAACATACATTAAAATATATTCCAATGTTTTCATACAAGAGTTCTCAATATCAAGTAAAAAGTATTTTTAAAATAGTTTTTAAATGTGCTAACAACAACATGTTAATCATTCAATTATATTCCCCATCTACTGATGCTGAATTCTGCACAGGGATTATTGGCACACACCGTGTGTGTTGATAAATGACATTCTAATTAATTCAGAAAGTGTGACTGTCCATGCTATGATTCCCTGCCACTTACTAAATAAGGTTTGTTCTAAAAACTAACACAGAGAATAATAAATAAATCACCCCTGAGGTGCAGAAATGCCCTTATGTATCAGTTTTCATAATGATAGCATTAATAATACTAATAATGTGACTGTATTTAATGCTACAATAAGTAGATATTTGTTGCAAATCATTGTCCTTCACTTTTATGTGGTCACATGTGCACTTCTTATCAAAGTAGCATTGTTATTTTCCCAAGAGCAGTTCAGATGAGCTGTAATGCAGCAGCCTATTTTATTAAGGTTGTGCATAGTATCTTGTGCATTCGATTCAAATGTAACTTTGTGTTATATTGGCTTGTTTTGGGATCAGTGCAAGAGGCAACACAAGATATTTTAAAAAAAATCACTTTATAAACCAAGTACTGTAAGATGGAAACTTGAATGAATGTTGAAGCTGAAATGCCAACTAAAATCTAAGATTACAACAATGTAGAAGTACAAATAAACTATGACAGTGCATTGAAATTGAAAAGCAGGGTCTTAATTATCAGATCATTATACACACTGCATTTGGGGAACTTAATATTTGCATATGATTGGCTATGCAATGTTCAGTAAAATACAACTCCAAAAGCACAGCATGTGGGAACAGCTCACTGACAAAGGGGAAAAGACTTATACAGTTGAGGAAATTATTTTTGTTAATAAAATTTAAGGAAAAAATTCTGCCCACTGTACGCCATTATACCCTTGTAGAATTCTGCACCTCTAAAAAAATGTAATTATGAGGAATATAAATAAATGATTTGCAGATTGTAAATACTAGTATATCACAAACTGTAGCTATTCCAATGTGTAACATCCTAATGTATACTAGATACAATTTCCTGGTAATATTTTGTAAGCACCATATACTTTAAGACTTAATTGATTGCCACAAGTAACTTCATCAATAATCAATCATGTAAACACTGACAGAACTATGCAACTGATATTAGGGGTAACTGATTTTAGGGGGTAACCAGTCACGCTAGCCGTCAGTAATAAAAAAAAAAAAAAAAAAAACAACAACACTATGCCAGCCAACCAAAAAAAGTATGTACCCTCCACCATTTTTATTTTTCATGCACCATTTTTTGATATCACTTTCAGTTAGACAACATTAATCGATCAATTCTTTTTTAATTGATCAAAGTCCACAGGTGTGATTAATCATTAATCGATTAAACCCATAATATATACAAATACATAGATAAACACATACTGTGCCTATACACATACTAATACACCTACAATTACATACACACATGCAAGTACTGCATATATGAATGTTAAAGGAAAGATAAAAACACATAATAATGGTTTCATTACAACTAAAACAAGCTAAGCTCAAGTACATATGATGCTGAACAATTATTACACTGTATAACAATTATTATTATTTTTTTTTTTTGTTCCTGGGTAGTAAGTGTTATTTCCTAATTGCTTATGCCTCAAAAGTATAGAAAATGGCTATTATTCCCCACAAACTTTGTTTTTGTGACCAGGACAGTGATATTTCAAAATATCACTAGTTCCGTAAAGTTCCACTACTTCATTCACATAAAGTCAGTAAAAAACAACATATGAATCCAAATTAACATGTATTTATACTAAAGTAATACAAAAATGACTACAAAAGATTTAGAAGTGAGTAGTTTTTTGAGATTTACAATTATACTGTATTTACACAAAAAGACACACATTTGCCCGTTTTCCCACTGGAAATAGTGATATTTTGAAATATCACTGTCCTGGTCACGAAAGCAAAGTTTGTGGGGAATAATAGCCATTTTCTATACTTTTGAGGCATAAGAAATTAAAAAATAACAATTACTACCCAGGAACAAAAATTGTGTTACATAGTGATTATTTATTAGTTAGCAGACGCCCTTACCCAGGGTGACTTACAGTTGTATACAAAAAATACTAGATCAAGAATTACAGTACAATTAAGAGGAAGATACAAAATACAATGACTTTAATAAGTGCAAGTACAAAACACAGTACGATTTGATATCGGGGCAGTTTAAGAGCAGTGCTGACCGTTACATCAGGGTTAGAGACGAGTGCAAGTGAAATACAAAATACTACAGATTGGGTTAAGTGGAGGATTAAAAGCAGTAAAATAGGGAGCAGATCAGTGCAAGTTAAAGTGCACTAAGGGCAGAGTGCTATATTATCCAGAAGGGAAGAGTTGAGTTTTACAGATGCTGTCTGAAGAGATGTGTCTTGAGAAGGTGCTGGAAGGTGGTCAGGGACTGGGCAGTCCTGACATCCATATGAAGGTCGTTCCAACACTGCGGGCGAGAGTGGAGAAGAAGCGGGCTCTGGAGGCAAGGGAATGTAGAGGAGGTACAGCCAGTCTTCTAGTGCAGGCGGAGCGGAGAGGTCTGGTAGGGATGTAGGGAGAGATGAGGGTCTGGAGGTAGCTGGGTGCAGTCTGGTAAAGGCATCGGTAGGCGAGTACAAGAGTCTTGAACTGGATGCAAGCGGTGATCAGGATCCAGCGGAGTAGCGTCGGAGAAATGAGGCAGAGAGAACACCAGTCGAGCAGAGAAGTTCTGGATGAGCTGGAGCAGACGGATGGCGATACAGAGAGACCGGCCAGGAGGGAGTTGCAGTAGTCTAGGTGGGAGAGTACCAGGGCCTAGACGAGGAGTTGCGTGGAATTGCTGGTGAGAAAGGGTTGAATTCTTTGTATGTTGCGCAGGAAGAATCGTCAGGTGCGTGCTAGAGTAGCAATGTACTGGGAGTAGGAGAGGCAGGGGTCCAGGGTAGAGAGATCAGAGGAGGGAAGATGAGGATGGGAAGAAACGGCGGTCAGGTTTAAAGAGCTTGAGTTTGAAGTGATGCAAGTGCAGAGATAGCAGACTGACAGGTAGAGATATGGGAGGGGATGGTGAGTTAAGGGTGGGGGGGCGAGAGGAAGATCTGACAATAACACAGTGGAATCTGGAAGGGCATTCCAGAACCCCAAGACTGTCCCAAAAAAGATTAATAACACAATTACACAAAAGATTATAAGGAATGATTGTCAGTGCAGTTCTGTGGAGGCCTCTCAATCCATGTCTTTTACGAGCATAGACTGACATAGCAGTAGAACACAGTGAATGCAATACCTTACAGAAGTGAATGGTTTTTTCATTTAATTTACTCCACCTGTCTGGCAGATACGGGCCCTAGTGTATGACCTTTCCTAAATATATGTTTTAATTAGCCTGACAGTTTGAAAAAATAAGGGAAATATAATTCCCTCATACCTAGAACTACCAAACCCGGTCAAATTGACCGTTAGATAGAAAACAAATGTATTTTGTTTGTACAGTACTGTATTCTGTTTTATTATTTGCATTTATCATCCAGGACTCATCTTATCTAATCACATTTCAAAAGGTTGCTGGCAGATCTGCTGGGATGTCATCTGTAATCTGATGCATTGTACTTCAATTAGACTTAGTTGTACTTCAATCAGGCGTCTAGTGAGTGTCAGTCATGTAAGCAGGTAGGGTATCTCCTGTGATCTATTTTTAGATTCAATCAGGTTACTAAACATGTTAGAACTAATCACAATGTAATAAATAGATCGGCACAGTCTGCAGCCTTTAGTTTGTATGGCTTCTTGTCTGAGCTGTGAAAATGTGTTGCCAAACGTATGACTGCTGATCAATGCTTAGAATTACCACAGAATTTATCTGAAAGTGAATCTGGATACAAAAAATTAGTTTCCACTGACAGAAAACTGAATGATGAAGAATGGGGTTGCGTAAGAGAAACGCCCATCTGCAGTGAAAGTAAAGACATTGCCTGCGAATTGCCAAATATGGAGCCAGGACTCCATTTGGGAATACCTGGGCACAGAACCGTACACTGTGCTGGATCTAGCCGCTATCAACTCTTTTTATTATTTACAAGGAATGCACAGGCAAGAAATTATATATTTCAGCTGAAGAACTTCGCCAGAAACATTTTGAACAAAAGAAGACTCCGGTGCCAGGCACAAGCGACGACAATGCCAGGTAAGACACTTGATAGTTGTGCCAAATATTGGCAAGATTCAAAAGCAGTGTGTGGAAATGACATTGCATGTGAATTGTGTAAACACTTAGGCTTCTTTGATAACATATTGTGCTGTTGCGATTCTATAGAAAATCCATCTATGTTCAAATGTTTGTTTTTTATTTACTAGTTTCAGTTGCATATATACCTGTATATACACTTATTTTTTTGCAGTTGCGCTTTAAATAATATGTCTGTATATAAACCCATTTCTGTTCAAATGTTTTGGTTGTGCAGATGTTTTATATGACGGGCCTGAATTAGACTTGTAACCAATTGAGCTATATTCCATTCCCATTGATAAAAAGAAAGTTAATAATTATTAAATTAGTTAATTCAATGGGTTGTCTGATCGGTAAAGACAGCTCTACATGAAGAAGATTTATTTTATTGAAGACCGTGCCCTCACCTTGCTAATGGACCGATTCTGCTAAACTAAAGAATATACAATATTTACAGAAATGATGCTTGGGGCATGTTATAAATGTATTGTGAGGGAAAAGGGTGAGGTCCCTTTAAAAAAATGGCAGTAGAAGGAAAAAACTTCATATCCCAGGATGGCCAGTGCCATAGTCAGGAAGGGGCGGGGCCTGGGATATAAAAGGGAGCAGGCAGAACAATCTGGGGTGTTGCAGTGGGGAGATGCTCCCAGGCTTGTTTGGCCTGCTTTTGTTCCAACTTCCAGATAACGTAGTAAGTATGATCCTCAACACTTGAATGAATAGTCCTGGAAAGCTTAGTTGGTTTGTTTAAACTATTTATTTTGTTTGAACTGCTCTGCTTGGTGAACAAGTCAAAAATCAGTAATGCATATTTATATACCGAAGATATAGGTGGGAGTAGCGCCATGTAGTAGATTTGGATTTGAGCTCATGGCCCTGTCAGTACGTGTACCTTTAACAATGCTTTGTTTAGTTTACCTGGCGGGTTGTTTTGTGCGTAATTCAAACAATTTTTTCAAAAAGTTTCCACTTCAGAGTTGGTCACCACCACTAAGGTGCTGAGTTAGTTAGATACAATAGATCTTCTCTCACGCTTTCAGGTACTACTATTACACATTACTTTTCAACAGTACCATGTTTTCTGGATTAAGGTACAGAGTGCCGTCTGTGGTTAATACTAATCCTGTGGTGCAAAATACAAGTTATTGTGATACAGGTGCGGTGATGTCCAAGTTAGGGCTGGCCTCTTGCGAGAGCTCCAGAACGTGTTCGCAGTCTACTAATAATAACAGCAAGTAACAATTAGAGACAAACAAACAAAACACTCATGGTACGATAAACACAATACTGGCTCTTCCGGGTCATTTCTTAACCATAAATGAAGGAACAGATCACGTCGCTCCATCTCCTATTTGTACCGTTAAGCATAAACCCTTGGTAAACGATTGCAGCCACTTATCCAATCTCGTTTCACTTCCAGGTTGATGAGTTAGTGCGCCGGAGTTCTGCCCAATTTCTAGATGATGACTTCCCTTGAACCCAGGGAAAGAACTGTCTGGCCAGCCCGTCCAGGGAACTCTGTTCTCGCTGCTTAGTGCTCTCACAGGTCGGGAGGGAGATTTACTACCAAGAATCATTGTATTTCTGTCACATACCCCACCGCTCAGAGTTGAGCCGAAGAAACACTTGGCTGAATCTATCTTTCACATTACTCCCCCCTCCCAGGAAAAAATTATCTGCATTTTGGTGGTCTTTCCCCGCACGGTGTATCATGTGGTACATGAAGGGCTGCAACGCCAGATACCATGAGTTATCCAGGCATTGCTGTCCTTCATTGTGATTAACCACTTACTTGAGTGGTGCGTGTTCTGTGACAAGATCAAATGAATGTCCCAGCAGGTAATATCATAAAGAGTGAGTAGCCCCTTTAATGGCCAAACACTCCTTTTCGACCATGGAGTAGTTGCGCACCTGAGGTAGCATCTTTTTAATGAGATACAGTATTGGGTGTTCTACTCTGTCTACCTTTTGGGACAAGATAGCACCCAAACCCACATCTGACACATTGGTGTAGAGGATGAATCTCATTATAAAATCAGGTGTGATAACAGCGAGGGTCTGGCAAAGTTTACGCTTAATAGTATTAAATGCCCCCTGACACTCATCTGACCACTTAATTAAATTTGGTGCACTCTTTTTTGTGAGGTCTACTAAAGGGTTAACCACTGTGGACATCACCTGAGTATTGGTTTTGGGGATGGCCGCATGAACCAAAGACTGGATTTTGGTGACAACGGTACTCATCCTTCATTTCCCATTAAAAATCCCAAATATTGTGTTTCTATCTTGGCAAATGCATATTTTCTCAAGTTAGCTGTCACCCAGGCTACTCTTAGAGACTGAAGGACTGCTGTAACCCTAGCCAAATGCTCTCGCCAAGTGGAGCTGTAAATCACCACATCAGCAATATTCGCTGCTGCATATTTATGATGTGGGCATAAAACCTGGTCCATTAGTCTCTGAAAGGCAGCGGTCACACCATGTAGCCCAGACAGTATAGTTATAAAGTGGAACAGCCCTTCTGGTGTTGAAAATGTGATCTGCCAGTATCCATTTGTCAGGTCCAGAGTAGAGATAAACTTTGCCTTTCCCAGTTTATCTAGAAGTTCGGCGACCCAAGGCATAGGGTATGCATCTAACTTGGCAATAGCGTTTACCTTCCGGAAGTCCGCACAGAAGTGGTTGGTGCCATCTTTCTTGGCCACTATGACAATTGAACTGCACCACTCGCTCCTGGAAGGCTCAATCACCCCAAGTTCGAGCATGTCCCATACCTCTTTGCAAATGCCACTTCGTCGACTTTTCAGGATCCAGTAAGGTTTCTCTTGTACTATGACACATTTTAGTGCTAGGGGTCTTTGGATAGGGGCCTAAATTATCCTCTACATTGCCAGGGGCTATAAATAATGCCTCCCTTGTCTACCAGGGCTTTAATACATTTATATGATAAATTTCACGTTCATTACGGCGATCAGGCTGTCTAATTTTGTAATTCACCTTTCCTATAGCCCGAATCACTTTATATGGCCCCTGCCATTTAGCACATAATTTCGATTCTGAGGAGGGAAACAGCAACATTACCTTGACTCCAGGTCGAAAGGTTCGAATTCTTGCATTTTTATTGTAATGCTGCTGTTGATGGCTCTGAGCCAATTTGGGGTTGTCCTGGGCCAAACGATCGACAAATCCAGGTGATCTCTAAGTGGGAGCACGTGCTTCACTACATTTTTGGATGAGCCTTTGTGCTCTTCCCACCCCTCTCTCAACAGATCGAGGATGCCATGAGGCTGTCGGCAATACAAGAGCTTGAAGGGACAGAACCCTGTCGAACTCTGCGGCACCTCTCTCGCTGCAAAAATAAGGTAGGGAAGAAGCGATGCCCAATGTTTTTGGTCTTGAGTTACAAAACATCTCAGCATCTGCTTCAAGTTCTGATTAAATCACTCCACCAAAACATTCGTCTGTGGATGATAAACAGATGTCCTGATGAGACATATTTTTTATATTTCATATAGTTGCTGTAATGTTTTAGGCAAAAAGTTGGTTCCATGATCAGTCAAAATCTCCTTGGTGATCCCTACTCTAGCCATAATCTGCACTAACTTTGTGGCTATTGCAGCGACACTAGTGGACCTCGATGGAACTGCCTCCAGGTATCGAGTTGCATAATTTACCACCACTAATATATCCATATACCTGGAATCAGATTGTAGCAAAGGGCCCACTATGTCCATTGTAATGCATTCAAAAAGGGTGGAAATAATTGGCAGTGGAGTAGCACCTGCCCTAGATGCCTCATTAACCTCGCCTTCTCGGTCACATTGTGTTCCAACTCCCTTTGACTGGTGTTTGTTACCATCTGAGTACTTTCCCACCAGGCCCTAGCCTTGTCTCAGTGATGCTCCCTCCCATTTTGAGGTCCTTCTCTCTTTATTCGTTTTTCTAGGATGGAAAATAGGAGAAAACAGTTCAGCTTGAAAAGGAAACACATCACCAATTCGTTCTCTTTTCCTTTTTTTCTGCCACATTTACTTATGCTGTTGAGACTGCCATTATTTGCATTAATTATGAAAATTTTGGCCAGTCTCGGCCCAGAATAACAGGGTGTGGCAACCTTTCCTCCACCTCTACTATCAGGTGACATTTTATCGGTCCTATTGATAAGTACACTTTTAGTGTGAGGTATGCTGCTGTGTCTCCATGAATACAGATGGCCATCTGACCTTGCAGCAGCCACAACACACTGCCCAAGAGAGCTGTTCTAATTAAGGTCTGCTCACACCCTGTATCCACTAATGCCCGTGTTTTCACATTCCCTAAAACCACATCAATCATACAAGGCCCCTCCCAACCTCGCTGACCTATTTCAGGTGCCCAATTACATGCCGCCACATCACACTCCATGGCAGCAGGGCATGACCTGGCCAGATGTCCCGGATGGTTACACCTAAAACAAGTTGGGGGGACAGAGGGAGCATTGGTTATATACCTATCCCTTGTTGGTATGGCAATGGAGAAGGGGCTGCACCTCTACCCCACCTGGGGGCCAACCTTGCTCTCCACAAAGGAGAAAGAAGAGGTGCTCAGCTGCTCTGAAGAGCAGGAACTGACAGTATCCCTGTCCAGGCGGAGACTAGGGAGTCCTTAAAATCGTCATCCAGTTTCACAGGAGTCAGGGTTGTGGCGCTGTATCCAAGCTTGGGTATCGATGCCGACCATATGACAGAATTGCTCCACAACCACCGCCTCCCCCATTTGCAAGTTGGTTTTGTCCTCAGGGGTCAGCCAGTGTACACAACTGTTCCACGACCACCCTGGGGAGTGTCTCCAGGGACCACTGGTACTCTGAACTCTCTGCCGTAATCTTGGCAGACTAGGGAGAGGAAGGGGAAAATATGTAGTCTACCAGAATGCTACAGGACTGAGCCAAGAAGAGGTTTCTCTGGCTCTGGATAATGAACATCACCTGCCTATGATTAAGAGGCAGGTACTTGAACATGCCAAAAAGCTTGTTTGAGGCAGTCGGCAATTTGTGTGAAGACAAGAGGTTGCCATTGTGAAGAAACCTTTATGGTTTAACTAAAGGTACTGTGTGAACCTTTTGGTTTGTGTGTGTTTATAGTGTTTGGTGAAACTGGTGTACAGCTTAGATGTCCGATGATAGTTTGTGGAAGAAAACAAAAGTTCAGTTAGTACTCCGTGTGGGAGTTAGGTTTTGTTTTTTTATTTATTATTGTAAATAATAAGTGTGCAACAACGCTAAACTTTATGTTCTGTCTGAGTCTAGTGTGTAAAGAGGGTGAAAACATGACTCTCCTCCCTTGGGTCATTCCATATGAAATCAATCAAAAAATGGCCATTTTCAATTGACCGCCTCTGATTTTGATAAACTTTTGCATATATTATTGTCTTTTGGAAGAAATGGTTACATTGTGAATTGTAGGCCTGAGAGACCCCCCATTCATGAGATACAGGTCATCAAAGCCTGACCTGATTTGGACACCCACCCTACCTTTACATAGTCATAACTTCCTCCATGATTGACATAGCTGGTTTTGATGTTGTTTTAAAGCTATGAATATGAATTTATTTATTCATGAATTTATTCATTCAAAATTGATGTGAAATACAAGATAAAGTTGTGTGCCCAGGTCAAATCATGTAACCTCCAATTTATTTTCACACATGCTGTTTATTTTACACACGCTGCTTAAAAGTCACTTTATTAATAGTAAAACAGGTTTAAAAGGAAATATATATTAACAGGACATTCAGTACTGCATCTCCAGCCCTGCCCTGTATTTATCACATATCTCTTCCTAGTAGTGCATACTGATAAATCATCTCCTGATCATTCGTTTTATCACCAAATTCCTCAGTAATGCTTTCCAAGTCATTACTTTATTACTATAACATCTCAAAACGATCGGCAAATGCCTGTGATATTCTTAGAGCGCTGGATGTGAAAGCAGCTATCTTGCTTGTTTATGTCCATGTCATGTCTGTGGTGAAGGGACTATGCATATGTTCACATCCGCCTCTTTTATTTCGGCTTCCCTCGGCTTCTATCAGCCTCATTCGGCCACAGAAAAAACGAATATAGACCTGTGCTTGACGTTTTTTTGATGATGTCAGACAGGGTTTGACATCAGACCGGAAAGGGAAAATTGTAATGTCAGACCTGGTCTGACATAAGACCGCAAAGGGTTAAATAAAAATATTTATTTGCAATTGAGGATATGCTCCTCACCTGTTAAATTGAAGCTTCAGGGAACTGGTGCAGCTGTAACAGCTATTAATATATTAATTAATTATCCAAGGTGCCCTATTTACATAATATAACAAATATAAATCAATACTGAATTGTGTGCTTTTAATTTTGTCCACACCAGTGGTACTTCTGTCAGCGCATGTTTGGCAACACAATTTACCACTCACCTATACTTAAGTTGCCCTTTTCCTTCGTAGCCACTCTGTCATGGCTTTTGATGCTTTGGCCATCTCCTTGTCTCTCAGGGTGTATGCCCTTCCTGTTGCAGTTGTTGGCTCCATCGATGTCAGCACATCCCCCCATGTCTACAATAAATTGATCTGGATGGAGTGGGAAACACAATGATCATGCTGGTCCATTTGGGTGCAGGAGGTTAATTTCACCCTTCTGTTTCTTCTGATCAGCAGACACCACCAGCCTGAGCCACCGGTGACTGTCATACTGAACAGTAACATATCCTTTTGACCATTTGACCAAGTGATGTATGATGTATTCTACTTCAAAGAGCAGGAATGTTGTCTTTTGCAAACCTGTACAATTGGTGTGGAGTCTGGATCTGGTCATGGTATGGACGCTGCAAACTGGCTTTTGTTGCCATTTCGTTTAATTGTTCCTCCTACACCATCTCAGGGTCTTTTGCCATGAGATGTTGCAAATAAGTTTCACTCTGCTTCCACTCCAAAATCTTACATGTGCTGGCAAATATTCAGGACATTTTTACAGTTTATAGTACACTGCACACCCGTCAGAGATTTTTCTCGGACGTCCCCCAAATTTGTTCTCCAAGAACTTCAAAAGATGCTTTTGAAAGAGATAAATAGTGACTGTGTCATAAGTGTCCTCTGTATATACCAGGAGATTGGGACAACTGTCATAATATAAACTTGCTGTCTTCGACTGATGTTTAACTCTTTTTTTTTTTAGTAGTCGACAATTGTTTTTATTATTTTTTTCCCAATTTGAAATAGCCAATTATTTTAAGGCTCAGCCCACCACTACCACCCTCATGCTGACTTGTGAGCAGCGAAGAAGAACACCTTCTGAGCTGCAAATACATTTTGTGAATTTCCTTCTCTTCATTGAAGATTCTCAAATTGCCTCCAAGGCCGTGTTTATTTGTGAAATTTCATGTTCTTTTTCAGCTTTGAAAATTTCGTTGCTTTCAGGTTGTTTGTCTTGAACAGCATGAGGGCTGGATTCTCTGGAACTAGACTTCTTGAGGTCACTTTGTGTTGAAGATGATGTTTGGTTTTGGTCAGGAGGACGATGGGCTAGCAACTTCATACAAAGATAAGCTTCTGGTGGTCTCTGATCTTCTTCTTTCTTAAGGTGCGACCTTTAGTGCAGCGCACTTCATGATGCTTTGCAAATGGGTCACAGCATGCTTTGATGTCTTTAACGGCAAGAAAGCCATTGGAAGTACTTGCCATTTAAGCAAAAATTGGTCTTATATCAAATAGACTGCAAAACTGCAAGAATTTTAGTACAAAGATTTAATCTCAAGAATGTTAAACTGATAAGTATAATATATAAATGTTTTCTGGACAAATACCAGGTTCAAGGACACGCCTTAGTTGAGTTGTAGTTGGGTTTTCTTGTTTTTTCTTTTATAAAGGGCACAATTCAGTATTGATCTGCATTTAATTCACCTGTGCTACACTTTAGTCACGTGTGTTAATAGGCCAGATTGGTTAATGAATTAACATGAATCTGTTATAGATTCACCAGTTCACTACAGCTTCAATTTAACAGGTGCATATACTCAACTACAACTAAATATTTTTGTTTAATTGTATTAGGTGTGTAATCGCTTCACCTAGAAGATTCACCTGACACTGCATTCAACTCTGTGCTGTGCTCAACCAACAGCAGGCACAAAATGAAACTTGCAGGACATTAGATAAGGGTCTAGGCTATAATCTATGAAACACTGACAAAAATCCAAGGCTAGGCGATTTGACCTGGATGAGGTCAAAGGTCACAGAATTACACACCTTTTTATCTTACACTTCACAGAACCTTCCATAGAAAGAGAAGATAGTGCTACTTGAGAGCTTCAAAACAACACCAAAACTACCTTTCTGTGTCAATTATAGAGGAATGACCCTGGAAAGGTTGGTTGGGGGGGGGGGGTCCAAAATGGGTCAATTTTGACATATCTCACGAATAGGATGTCACTCAGGCCTAAAATTTACACTGTAACCACAAACATGAATGGAAATTTGTATCCAAATCAAAGGAGGGAGAGATTTTTCTGATTGATTTCATATGGAATGACCCCCCCTCTTAGTACCAAAGTCTCAATCTAGATATGTACTTGAAAGTGATATAACCAACAACTGCTTACCAACTTAACAAACTCCACAACTTGTTGCAATTCAGTGTAAGCCCTGAACTATTAGCATGGGGGTAGACTGCCCTGTACTCCAGACATCTTAAGGCGATTATTCTGCTCCTTCTACTACATAGTCTTTGAAATATACAGGTGCCTCCTTATCTCTAGCCGGATAACACAGACAGATTTCTGATTTGGTGTCATTAAGACTGGATGGAGGGGCCTCTTCATTGTTGCATTGTCCTATGGGTGCACTCATGCTACACTCCTCCAAGACTGTCCTGGGAGTGAGGTCTTCCAGTGGCTCTTGTCCCAGGAATAATGTTTTTGTAAGCAGTATTCCTGGGATCCACTTGTTACCATGTGCTTGAAAACACTGCGCACCTCCACCATCCGCTGTCAGCCTTGAGGGGGAATAATTACTCTGCTACTGCACAGAGCGTTAGTTTACCTACCGTAAACCTGGTTCCCTGAAAGAGAAGAAGGACATCAAAACTTCGTTATGGGATATACGCCTGCCTATTGGTAGGTGTCACCGAGCTCTTTCTATCGAAGCTGCCGATAGGCCCCCTCCCCTCAGTGACACCCTTGGTCCCACCTACCGAGGGTACTTAACCGTCATGCAGGGGAGCCTCACCCGCTTTTCACAACGAAACCGTGATACCAACCGACACGACGTTGTGGTTGGTGGCCATCTTCTCTTTCAGGGAACCCAGGTTTACGGTAGATAAACTAACATTTCCTTTCAATTCAAAGATGGCCAACAAAACATTGTTATGGGAAAACGAGTGCCAGAGCCATTGTGAGGGAGAGAAGAATGGCAGCATATGAGGGACGCCTAGCACTGCCTTACGAAGCTCAGCGGTGTGAGCGTGCAACCTCAAGGACCCTAGTGCCCACAGAGGGCAATAAGGGATCTATCACATGGATCATGACGTAGCCACACCTCTCGTGGAAAGTGTGGCTACCCGCCCAGACAGAGGTAAGCCAGCACCATCATACGCAGTCGAGATCCAATGCGACAGTCGCTGCTTCGAAAGGGGCTGTCCCAGGGTTCGTGTTCCATGGCAGACAAAGAGCTGGTCAGACTGACGAAGTGCTATCGTCCTATCCACATAATATCTCAATGCCCGAACCAGGCAGAAAAGGTTCAACTTCCTATCCTCCTCCGGAGCAAAATGGTGGAGGATGAAAGGACACCAGTTACACAGAGTGATTCATATGGAAGGCTGAAACCACCCTGGGGAGGAAAGCAGAGTTTGCACGCAGTGACACTCTGCTACCATTATTCCAAATACGCATGCAGGAGCTATGCACAGACAACGCCTGCTGCTCACTAATCCCCTTTGCAGAGGTGATAGCCAAGAGGAAGGCTGTCTTCATGGACAGATGCTTCAACTCAATGGAGTATATAGGCTCACACGAGGCCTGCGTGAGAGCCTTCAGTACAATCTCAAGGCTCCATTGGGGGAGAGTAGCCCTCCTAGGATGGTGCAACCACCGAGCATCTCGGAGAAACCGGGTAGCCAGGAAATGCATGCACAGGGACATTGAGTCAACAGGGGCATGGCAAGCAGAAATAGCCGCTAGGTAAACCTTCAGTGTGGAAAGTGATCTACCAGCCTCAAGCAGATCTTGCAGAACTGCAAAGTGGCGGGCATAAGACAGGAGATTGGATCATGACCGTTAAAACGGCACCAATCTTGAAACCGTTTCCACTTACAGGCATACGGTGACCTAGTGGAATGCACCCTAGCATTCTGCAGCATACCCACGACTGCGTCTGAAAGCCCTAAGGCTGACCAGCGGTCCCTTTCAGGGGCCAGACCCATAACTGGAGCCTGCCCGGCTTCGGGTGCAAAAGTGTGTCTCTCATCTGGCTGAGGAGATCTCAGTGGAGCGGGATCTCCCAGGGCAAGCCGTTTTCAATAGCTGGCACAGGGTTGAGAACCAGATTCTCCTTGTCCACCTGGGGGCCACTAGGAGAACTGATTCCTTCTTGGACCGGACATTTTCGGGGTGAAGAGGCAAAGAGATTGACCTGCGCCTTCCCGAACCATTCCCAAATGCGCTCCACCAACTGAGGGTGCGGGCCCTCCCTCGAGAGGAGGTCCATTGCCCGATTCTCCATGCCCGGAACATGCGTTGCCCGAAGGGACAGCAGGTTCTGTTGTGCCCAAATCAAGAGCCTCAAGGCTAGGCGATGTAACCCCGGGGACCAAAGGCCACCCTGGTGGTTGACATACGCCACCACTGACGTGTTGTCCGTGCGGATCAGCACATGCCTGTTCCACATTACGGGTAGGAAGTGCTGGAGGGCAAGGAACACCGCCTGCAGCTCCAGCATATTGATATGCAGGGACGTCCAACAGCCTGACCAGGGCCCACTGACTCCTCTGCCTTCTCAGACCACGCCCCAACCTGAGTTGGAGGCATCCGTTGTCACCACCCTGCAGTTGTTGACCACTCCCATTCAGACTCCTTGGCACAGATGAGAGGGAATCCTCCACCATCGCAGGGCCGCCACACATGCAAGACACGCTGTCAGCCGGCGGTGCCTGTCACGCTTGAGATGTAAGTGGAACGCACAGAGCCACACCTGTAGCGGGCGCATGTGCAATAAACTCAGCTCAATGGCTGATACCGCTGCCGCCATCAGACCCAGTAGTATCTGGCACAAAACAAGAGGCACCCTCCATCCCTGTCGAAACAGGGAATGGTGGTGCTGGAGAGCTGCTACCCTGTCGTCCGACAGGTATGCGTGCATTGTAGTGGAGTCCGGCTGAGGCTGAGGCGGGGCTGGCTGTGGCAGTGGCCTAGGGCGGGTGCTCTTGAACCGCCTTCTAGGGTGCTGCTGTGTGGGCTGGCCACGGCCACACCCACCACGTTGCGGGATTGTCCTGTCCCTCGCCTGAGGTGAGGACTGTAGGCGATGCCTAAGGTCACCTAGAGTGACTGTGGGAACTGGCACCGTCCTGGTGACTGTCCGCATTGGAGTTGTGTGCCAGCAGCTCGACCTACCCCGTGCCGGAGCGGGTGGAGGGAGCAATGCGGCTACCTGCCTCGACGCCTCACGTTCCCGAAGAGACCACTGCAGACTCTCCTCCACGGCTGGGCCAAAGGTATGGTCTGGTGATATAGGCGTGTCCAAGAGCGTGGCTTTATCAGCATCAGGCACCTGTGCTTGTGAAAGCCACAGCTGTCTGCGCACGACCACTAGGCCCGCCAGGCTATAGCCCAGGGCCTGCAGATCTGGAGCAACATGTGCGATAATAATCGCAACTCTGTGGCCACCGGCTCTGGGAGCGGGACATCACGCAAAACACCATCCATGTATGCAACCAGCATACTGGATGTATTAGCTAAGCGGGTACTTTGGCCCCCCGCCACGTAAGCCCTCCGGATGTGTATCTCTGCAACTCTGGATTGCAGGTTCGGGCACACAGGGTCCCTGGGAATATCTCCTACCGGTGGAGCCTTCACCAAGGCTGCGATGGTAAAGTCTACGGGGGGGGGGGGAACCCGGCCAGTCCCAGCTTCTCCACCCCCTCCAGCAAGGCCAGTTGAGAACCGTGTCTCACCTGAGCCAGCGCTGTGGCTGGGTGGTTCCAGGAGGAGTGCACCTCCTCCATAAAATCAGGTAAAGCTGGGAAGGGTTGAGCTCGGGGATCCACGTCATGCGGCCAAAAGACAGAGTGATGTGGCTCTGCCTGTGCTGTCGAGGGGACCTACAGGTACGCTGCTGCTTGCCCCAAGAGCGCGGGCACTGACCCTGACAGTGGTGGCACGCTAGTAATGGAGGAAATCTTGGAACTAGGGGCCGCTTCAGCAGGGAACTTGACCTCCGTCTCCAGAGGGAGAGCGGAATCCCTCCACGAGGCGACGATGGAAAGCGATTCCTCGTCCGAGCAAAGCGCCTGGTCGACTCGCTCGCCCTGATCTCCCACGGAGAGATCAGGGGGTGGTACAGCGACTGCGGTCGGCACAGGGGATGAGGTGAGTGCCACATGGGGGCCCACAGCCAGAGCCGGTGGGGCCTGTTGCCTCTCTAAAAGCTCCACGATCTGGCCGATCTGAGCATGTGCATAATATCCTGCGCCTGCCGGGACTTATTCACCCGTCTAGCCGTAGGCGACGGGGAACGGCTGCGAGTGGACACAGACGCCTGTGCACAGGGAATCCCCCTGGAGTGGTTCTCTGATGGTGTCAGGAGGCATGGCTGGGAGGGGCCTGCTGCGGGGGACAAAGAATGCCCCTGTGCGACTCTCCAGGCAATTGGCGAGCACTCGGGGCTGAAAAGCTGCGCAGATGCCGCAAGAGCCTTGTAGGGCTGAGGAGGTGTGCTCGGGGCCTAAGCATCGCACACATATGCTGTTCCTGTCCTCCTGTGGGATATTAGTCCCACAGGCCTTACAGGCATGGAAACCAGCCCTGCCCGTCATAACTGGTATACTGAGTGCAACACGTACCGCTCAAAACGTGCCCCAAGTACCGTGCAACGCTAGCTACTAAGCACCAAATGAACAGAGCACCATGTTCACCGCGTACTGTGCACCTTGTGCATCGAGTGCCGCGCAGCACTGGGTCTAATGTGCACCGAGTCCCGTGCAGCACCGAGTCCCATGCACACCACATGCACTAAGCATGGGGCAACAGATATTGTGCACACCACTTGCACCGAGCACCGTGTGCACCGAGCACCGCGTGTACCGCGTGCTGTGCAGCACCTGGTATAATGTGCACCGCTTGCACCTAGCACCGTGTGCACCGAGTACTGCATGTACACCTGCAGCGAGTACTGTGCAGCACTAGGCACTGCGTGCACCACGTGCACTGAGTACCGCATGCACTGCATACACAGAGTACCATGTAGCACCGGCTCACTAGTCTGTATCGGTACAATGTGTCAATAAGCATCGTGCGCACTGTGGTACCGAATTAGCATGGGCTGAGTTTCATGCACCGCGGTATTAAAAACACTGGGGCAGCTATGCGCGGTGCCTACCCTGATCGCGTGGTCACACACCTGATCAGAGAGCATCGTACAACAAGGGGACAGGGCTGAAGCAGCTAGTCCTCTGTGTAAGTACGAGGACACGCAGCTACAAACAAAACAAGCCCCGACCTCCGGCCCGCAGGTAGCTGGTGGGCTAACTCGACAGCGGGGACAAGGCAGGCCCAGCCCCGTGGAGTAACAACGCTCTCCCAAGTAAGAAAGCGTGAAAAACATACACAATTCTTAACAATAATACTTACCATACTAAGACAGACAGAGAGAAGCAGCCTGACAGGTGTTGATAGTTAAAAACAGAAGAAAAAAGGCTACGAATTAAAGCTACTGATTCCGGGAAAGCGGCTTTCAGCACGAAGTGCAGGGGAACTAGCAATAACTGATGCAGCACTTTTTAAGAAGAAAAAAAGGGCTCAATGCAACACAGAGAGGTCTTACCGTACCAATCTTGAGAAGCGAAAAGAAGGTTATGTACCCTCGGTGGGCAGGACCGAAGGGCAGGTGTATATCTCGTAATAATGTTTTGGTGGCCATCTTCGAATTGAAAGGGAACTCATCCATCCTCCACGCTAAGTTCATATCTGCGTATGAAAACCAGACGCAGTGCAGGATGTGCACAAGTTAGGGGCCATAATGAAATGCACCATAGGCCTTATTTAGCTGTAGTTTGCCCACCCCTGATGTAGGGTGTCTGCATGTATGTTTACTGGAGAAAATAACGTTTTTCCCCAGGGCCAGACACTTGAAAAAGCTTTATGAAAACATGTGTAAAGTAATTTTAGTCAGATCCTCCAACTCATTCGCTATTTATTTGGTAAATCAAGTACAGTAAATCAGTGTAAAATGATATGCTCATTCCTATAACATGCTACCGACAGTTTAATGCAGTTTTGTATTTATTTTATACAGTACACAACTAGTATTGTACACGTACCGTAGCTTATATCCCTGAACCTCTCAGCAATAAGAAAATGGGGTAAAGAGCTGGAACACGCCCATGAGCAACAGTAAACATGAATAAGAGATAATCCCTGGGATAACCAGGGGTAGAGGCTTCATGCAATCCAATAGTATATCCCAGCTCTGTAAAACACTTATAAAATGCATTGAGGACTAACAGTATCTCGGCAGGTATAGATTGATCCAATTGAGTCATGCTAATACGTTTTACTGTACAATCATGAAAAAGTCAAAGAACTAGTTATTTTAAAAGTATGCTTTATTCAAGATTGGGTTTTACAATTACTGTAAAATCTCACTTTCATGAAGTATGATTCACACTTAAGCAAGAGATTGAGAGACAATTATAGCAACCACTGCAGTCAAAAGATGAAAGGATAAGCCCCAGTACAGACATTTTAATGCAGCCTCCAGAAATCAGAGCTAAGGAAAGCATAGGGGACAGTGCCTCCTGCTTGGTTGAATCGAGGGCTGCAGTAGACTACACACTGATCAGACCTTTCGAACTGTAAAAATAAAAACACAAATCACTAAACATTGAAGTAAACGCAGAAGTACACATTAAAACAAACTGACATAACATAGCATTTTGTTATCACTCCTTAAAAGTAGCTAACAAAACATATTCATTCATTTCATTAGCTATACAGTGTTTCAAAGGTGCAGTTTTAAACATGATATCTGGTACAGTATTACTACCCAGTGCACATTTGAGACCTATATAACAAACTGAAGTACACAACAGTGCTACAAACAGCGAGGATAGTGACAGTGTTACTAGAGCTTTGGTTAATACAACCAAGTAGTAGACAACAGGCGGTAATAACTAGAATTGATAGTCATTAAATAAGGAGATGTGTAAAAGGAAACTAATCTCACCTCTTAAAGCTGAATTTAAAGCCAGTGGAGGAGATTTCACGGTCACTGTGGAACTGAACCTCAACCTGCGATGCAGTAGAGGAGAAGACTGGCAGAGACGCATTTCCACAGAACTTTTTTGCTGGAGATTTGTCCCCGTCTCTTATCAGAACATAGTCCTGATCACACTGGTCTCCAGCTTGAAGATCAAAGGCTGTAAAGGTTATCTGGATCTGAAACAAGCAATGCAGATTATCATGTTAGATTTAAAAATAAATAAATAAATAAACCAGCAAAGTAAATTCAGTGAATTCAGCTTTATAATGCAGGGTTTAAGTGTTTCAGTATTAGCAATGGCTAAGAAAAAAGATACATATAATATATTTAAAGAGAGAGATGGAGAAATAGAAAGAGAGATGAGAGGAGAAATAGAAAGAGATGAGAGGAGAAAGATAGTAGTAAAGAGGAAGAGAAAGAAATGCAACTCATGCAGGATTAGCCTGGAATGCTGGTGAATGAGGGGTTTGGAAGGACTGAGAGGGACTTTACTGTTTCATCCTCATAAGTGAGGAGGGTCCACGTGCAGTCCATGTTGTTTGGGTAATTGAACGGGTAGTTGGGTGATGTGATATTTCCTTCCGACACCATCCTTTTGAATCCACACTGTATAATGGCAAAGAAAAGACACAAATACAGATGGAAGAAATGTGATTTTACACCGTAATTTTGATTTGTCATCAAGAGGCGAGGCATTAGTAGCCATGCTTAGCATTCCTATCCTGAGCTGTTCTGATTGGAGGTAAGACCATGAATGTGAAAGCATTGGTAAGAACTGTTTTTTATTATTTCTTTTTTTATTTATAATTAGTCCATAACAGATGAAAAACAAGCTTATCTGAAGAGAAACAAAGAAAAAAATAACAAAGAAGGAAAAGGAAGAAAGAGAAGAAGAGAGAGAATCACGCTTTTCAATGACAGGAGATTGTAAGATTATGAGATTGGAGTCAGCCTGAGTTGGTCAACATACAGCAGAAAAGGTTGCCAGCCTTGAAGAATTTTCCTTGTATCCTCTCAGAGTGTATTAGATTTTTTCCACTTTCAGGAAATATTGTATTAATGTACGTGAGCCGGAGTAAGCATTGTATTGACCTGCTTCTGTGTGTGCTAGCTATTTGTACTAATAAGGAGTGGCAAACCCCTTTAAGGTGATCACTTGTTGGGATCTTCAGAAGGGTTAAAGGGTCTCTAGATGCCTAGTCTTCCCAATAGTATATACTGAGCCTGATCCCAACTTAAATTCAGGGCACTTATCTGATTTGTAAGAAGCTTTGAAGCCAGTTGAAGTGACTGCAGCGTCACTGAAGTACTCCACAAGTATGGATTTCCCGCTTTGCGAATAGCTGAATAAGTTCTCATTGTAAGTCACTGGAGGAGGACGGACATTGCCACAGGTCTTATCCAATAGGATGGGAGCGTTGACAGTGTCTTCATTATACACTCTGATATAATTTGAGGAGCAGCCTGGAGAGCTCTGGAGATTAAACTCATCGAAGGTCACGGTCACCTAGAAAACGGGAGAATACAACCGTTCAGAGCTTGGCAGCCCGTTCTGCTAGAGCCAGTGAGCCCTATTCACACAGTCACTGTGGAAAGAATGTTTGCATGAATAAAATAATTTGATATTGATCAAATTCTTCTTGACTGTTGTTGTTTTTTTAACAACAGTCCAGAAATGTTTTCTCAAACCGTCAGGTCAAGCTTTATGTAAAGGAAAATACTATCAACAAACACCCTTCTATGTTAAACATAATTTGCTATGGCATTTCACAAGAATACCACTCCCCAATGAGATCAAATGGGACCAGAAAGAAACTGCAATTACAAAATGAGTTATCAGTATCATCTAAAACTAGTGCAAGCACACAATACTTACCTGTGGATACATTGTGATACTCTATGATGTGCTGTTTCATCATAATTGGATAAGCTGTTCTCTAGATATAGTGTATGTATGGCGCTACAGTGCATCATGACGTACAGTACATTTGTAACACACACAGGCACCTGGTATCTCATTGATACGTACCATGCTGTCTGGAACTCGAATGCGATACCAGCAGTGTGTGTTTTTTGAGTAAGATGTGGGATGGTTTATAGAGGCAAAACTTCCAGACATTTCACTGAAATCCATATTGCAGATATCTTTGAATAGAAAAAAAGACACTGGAGTGTTAGCTGAAATGAATGAGCGGCCAATCACTTTCAAAAGCACATAGCTTGGGTAAAATAGACACACATGCATATGCAGTAAACACTTGTGTGACACATTACTTTCAGTAATAATGTTCTACACCCTATTGACTGCGTCATGGCAGGAGAACAGATCCTCCCTCATTTGACTTACCACATTGATACAGACGATTGACTTTTTTGATATCAGTGGCGGTCATTCCTACTCTCTGTCCAATGTAGCGTTCAGGATTTAAAATAGGTAATACAGTTGGGTTGCCATTTTTCGTGAAAGCAAAGCTGGACAGAAACAGAGAAATAGTTCTTCAATTAATTGAAACGTCAGAATACTTTATAGTAGAGCATGAAGCATTGCTATAACCTGTTAAATGGAAACCGGGGTGGAAGATTAAACAGTGTGGGATTGTAGGCTTCAGTAGAGTTGGGCAAAAGTGAACCCTCAAGATAATATGAGTTTTTACATTTTTATTAAATATTATTAAATAATGTCTAACTGTACAACTTGTCTCTTACATTTCCTCATTTTATAATATTCATAAATATCATTTCACACCATTCTAATGGCAGTAAAACTTGATAATCATGTTGGGTTGGCCAGCTATAAATCGAAAGACTGGACGGGCACATCAGTAGCTGATTTGGAATTGAAATACTTAATATTTGAATACTGTTAAAGACGCTTACCTTGGGTAATGCATGATTGAACTATAGTCATATGTAGTGTCCAGATTATTTGTATCTTCTTTGGCAAATGCATTCTTATATGCTATGACAGAATTGAGAAACATGTTAAACTTCAAACACTCAATCATAACACTTCTGAGGTTGAACTATTAGAAACTAAGGGGGTTATGCACACAACATAACGTCCTGGTTTTCCATGGTGGTAGGACTTTTTTCTAGTTTAACAAAGAGGGTTTTCTGACATTTTCTCTGCATTGTGGTGACAGGCCTTTTCCCCATTTCCATACAATTCAACTGATTGATCAAATAAGTTGATGGCAGTAAATGGCATGCAAATGACCACATCCGCTACACCTGACAGTGAGCTGTCAGAGCTCTCTATGGGACATTTTTGTTTGGTTTATTTGATCACTGATTGGAAGCCTTGTCTTTTATTTCCTTTATAGCTACATACTGCCTTGGGCAGGCAACCTATTATTTAAATGTGATAACAATTTTCACAGTCACTATATTATTATAATATTATTATTATTTTATAGGCCAGCATACTTAACCTCTGCATTTTGGTGTTATGCTGAAATCCTTAGGACAATGTAATTTAGTCTCAGATTCACTAAATATTTACTGTGATAGTGGTTTTAGAAATCAGATGTTTTGGAAACTCTGTCTATTTTATGCATAACCTATTTTTTTTAATGTACAAAATATATGACAAAAGCAACATTGACATTTTACATGTAGGAAAAGGACCAAGTTCCAAAAGATCTCCATATAGAGGCCTAATCAAGGCACACTTGCTAGACCTGGACAAGTCAAACCCAAGACCTCAACAAAACTCAGGTCTGTGTCTCAAAGTTTCTATAAAATATTTATATTCTTTCTCCTATCAGAAGTGTATTTTCTCAACATGCACCCTACTCTGCAATAAAAGCCCCTTTACTGGGCATCCACCACCTTGCAGGGGTGTCTAGGGAGCACATCGACGTCAGATGTGTTCGATACCTGTATATTATACATCTGGAAGTGTTGCTTCTACTCAAAAGAAGAGAGTCTGAAAGTGAACAATATTCAGCACAAATAGTCTGAATGAAGACACAGGAGCTGGAGTGAAGCAATGAGTTCCAATGCACGCACCTTCTTCGATGTTATCCCACATGATAGTGACATACTGGTCCCGGTCACTTCTCGACTGCTCATGATAGAAGCCCAGAGCATGAAAGAGCTCATGCTGAACGGATCCTTTGGCCATACACCCTGCACTCAAGGACACTGGCTGCGCTAGCATTGTTGTCCTGCCCAAATAGGACCAGCACCTACCACCAAGAAAGAACATTCATTGAAGTGTTTCCAAACAACATTTCATCTGATCAGCAGTGGAACTAATACTGACACTGGTTAGATAATTAACATATATTTATTTGTGTATAAACATAATTAAAATCAAATGTGCAATCAAATGATGTGCTACAGGTATCGGTAGAAAAAGATGTTCTTACCCATTTTCAGGCATTATACTCAGGTACTGCTTTTCTGTTGTGCGCGCTATAAACCGAATACACGTCTGATCAACAAAGTCTTTCACTGCTTCACGTATCACATTCTTATCACCATCGCCTTCACAAAATGAGAGAGAGAGAGAGATATTTCAATACAAAACTTGAAAAGCCTACAGCTACTATAACTATGAAATTGCCAACAGTGCTAAATTTACAAATACTAAAAGAAACTTAATAAATTCAATGACAAATGTTTCGACTGGAATTCATACTTGGGAAGAAATTGAGACTATGAACCAAATTAGCTAAGTATTAACTAAAATGTAGCTTATTCTTGACTGCTTTCCTTTCTGATAAGTCAGGGTGGCAGTGTACTCAGCTGTGTACTTACTGTAATCATTAGAGAGATTGTAAGGCACATAAACCAATCCATTATCCGATTTGGGCCAAAAGCACTCTCTTCCATTACACTTTATAGCACTCCTGGTATTTGGTACAGCAATGTCACCGTGTGTCATCTTCTTCAAGATTCCTTTCAAGAACAGGATAGAGCCACAGTCAGTGTCGATCAAGACACACATCATCACGCTATACATTTATAAGAGGACTGAGGAATACACAAGCACCAGAAATTAAAGAAAAAAGAAAACAATCAAGACTTGTAACTTTCTTACCTCTATTGGCTTCTAAGATTCTGGTGACTATATCCTTACTTTCAGGATCCTGGCTTTCTCCTAAACAAGCACAAGGTATTCGTGTCAATTAGGACAGAAACTTTTTAGCTAATGTCCTCTCTTCAGTATAATGGAAAATGGTATGGTATTTGTTTCATCTAGTGTTGAGCAAATTAAAAACTGTAATGTGCATTAATTTTACAAAAATAAACCCAAAAAACTCACAATCTGTAAATCGTTTACACATTTCTGAAACAAATGTCCAAATGGACCTGAAGTACTCTTGGGTTTTACATGTCAATTTCTGAAAAGACTAATTTTATTGAAGATCTCTCAGTCACTCTCAGTTTTGTAACATTAACATGCAGGGTAAAATTCTCAACAAAAAAGTGCAGGTACCCATATGCACAGCCGGTACACAATACATTCATAAATACAAAATAAACATTAAAAAATAACTGATAAAATATAACCAATTCATCATAAACAAAGAAGCTGAAAATACTGACAGCTTTGTACCCTCTGCATGTATCACTCAGTCATGTACTGTAATATAACACTTAAGTTAAACCTTAAATGATAAGTATTAGGAAATATTACACTATGCAGTAACTGCTGTAGAGTGGGAGTTTTGTTTCAAGATATCCTAAAAAAGTGGGGATGTTATACAAAATATGCTTAAAGAAAACAGCTGTGCTTTGAACAAATTATACAAAAAGGTCTAAATCAAACAACGCACAATACAGGCTGATATACCCCTCTATTTTTTAATGTACCAGGCACTACGGCAGATCAACACAGATCAACCAATAAATGACTTGGCCATTTCAATCTCCATTGTATTCTCTGAAATCCTCCCCGTAATTCCAGACCCTGGGTGCTCACCTACAACAGGACCGGGGTATGCTGCATTGACAATCTTGGATTAGAACATATATCCCGGTTTATTTATTTATTTATTTATTTATTTACTTATCCTACAATATACTCCATGTGCTTCTCTGTTGTGTTTCTGTGTAGATGAATTATACCATGATGTATTCGAAAAAATATATGTATATATTTGTATATTTCAGGCAGAAACAGTATAAAAGTAGACATCAGGTTTTTTTTTTGGTTTTTTTTTATCCCTGGAATTGTGGGTCCTGCACAATAACAAAGTGACAGATTACACATTTTCATAAGGTAATATCATTACTGTAGTTTACGTATGCCTTTACACGCAAGTGCAAACTCAAATTGAACTTAAATAAACTGTAGAAAAGGGGTATTGTACATATATAACATCCTCATAAGAGAAAATACTAGGATGACAACAAAACACAACTTTGATCACTGTGCTTAACATTTACCTTGCAAGTAGTGCCAGTGTTTGGAAAGTGTAAAAGCACACCTGCATCTGTATCCCGATTCTGTCTCGCTTGCCCAGTCTGAAGAAGCACTTTACTTTGTTGATCCTGTTTTTTATGTTAATCTCTACTGTCCCACACATCACTTTCCATTTTATACATCGGTGCAAGACAAAGCACGTTGTGATAATTATTTCTAATATTTATCAACTGTGTAAATTATGGCGGACACTAACGTAAATGCTTGCCTTCAAATATATGTGCAGCAATGGTCGTTCGAATATTTAGATAGTTTCTCTGAACTTAAGAAAATAATAATTACACCATGCTGCTGTTTTCACGTTTCACTGCTAACGTCTTCTCTCGTTGATCAACCAATGAGCACTGACACAAAGTGAAATGGGCAGGATTTGCGACGCATGCCAAAATGAAATCTAATCAGAATGAAAGCTCGGCCAATCAACAAGCAGTGATTATACTGACTTTAATGGTTGCCAATAGCAGCTACGAGACAGAGAAGCAGTATTAGGAAACATTGCGCTCGTGTGAATGAACGGAATGCAAGCGCGTTGGATGAAAAGCAGATTAAATAAGTCCTGCTTCCCAGTACTGGCATTAAAATAAGACCCTGCATGGAGTAGCGGTGAGTACTGGCATAATTGCTCCCCTGGGAACATGCATTTAGCAGCTAAATAAATAATGGAATAAAGGTGTTAACATTAGAAAATGAGAAACAAACAAGAGATCCTGAATGATGTTATTATATTATTTGGTTCTAGTTCTGTAAAATAAATAAAAAAAGAAAGAAAGAATAGCTTCTACTTTTGATTACGAGTCGTTCTTTGGTTTAAGAATCAGTGGAACAACGATGTTTTAGTTGAAAATGATTTAAAGAGCTGCATGTGTGTTTTACAGATATTGCAGTGTCATAGGTGATTCATCAATCGCTTGAATTGCTCAATTGACCAATTAGCTCATATATCAAAACACCAGATACAATGAGAATGCTTTTAACAGACCAAATAAAAGAAGTGATAAAAATTAAACTTACCAAAGCCATTGTATTTCTCCTGAAAGAACAAGAGGGGAAAAGCAAATTAGATCCAAGAACACTAACTGAAAAATGAAGGCTCCAGTATCTTAAAATATGTTCAAGTTGACACTAAATAATAGTCTTCCTGTTAACACATATGCCTTATGAGAAAAGAAAGAAAGAAAAACCCTGTATATAATAGTGTAGGCACGCTCCTGATACTCCTTGGAGCGGTCTTTAAGCACAGAGCAAGCACGGAAATAAACAACTGGGATTGCAACATTTAACAGAGTTGATATTTTCACACAGACTGATTAAATAACATTTTAAAATCGAATGTGGTACAACACTAATCCCAAACAATATATCTGCAATGGATCCAACTCTTACCTGCACAGGATTCCCTTGTGAGAGACTGGGCAGCAGGACTGCTACCATGGCTAGCACCAGTGTTCGACCCATCCTCAGTTTCTGTTGTTCTGTTCTGAGAAGTTCAAGGAGCTCCTTCTTCTTTGAAAGTAGCTTGATGTTTAAACCCCACTGAACAGGGTCTTATATACACACAGCCCTGGGTGAGCCCCTCAAGACAGCTGAAGGTGGAATTACTGGGCCAACTTGAGTCACTTGGTCAAGAGTTTAGTTTGTTTACTACAATTTATTTATGTATTTCTATGTTTATTTATTTATTCATTGATGTGTTTGCTAATCGGGTAAGGTCACTGGAACTTCCCTTAAACTACAGCCAAAACCTAGTAGGATTCCATTATAATCCCAGTATTAGGTAGGTACTATCAGAACCATTAGCAGACGACAGCAATACTGGCAATGACAATACAATGTATTTCTTACAGTCTTCAATGGCAGCAAAGACAGACAGACCGCACCACACTGGCAATACCATGGCCCTGTACTAACAGGCAAAGATAACACAAATACAGTAAAGTGCATTACAATGGGATGAGGCTGCTCTATCTAGAATGCTACCACATTGTGTGCCAGTGACTGCCAAGACTGGTTCGACTGTTCATGTAAAATGAAGAGCCAATGTCCTAACCCATTGGTTCTGTACTGGTAGTAATTAAAGGATAATATTTGGGGGAGCACTGCACTTGTGAGGCAGTTTGCTTTTTAAAATCTTAAACATGTATTTGAAGAAGGGATGATTATCTCTTCAGGGAAACCAAGATATTTAATGTAAAAGCAATGGGGTCTAAGTCGGGTGAAATGTACAACAATTATTCTCAATAAATGTATCTGTCGCACTACTTGATGGAGGGCGTTGCATATTGATGGTAGTGTGTGCTTTGAAGGTTACAATAGCAGTGATATGGTATTCGATCACTTAGTTTGCTGAAGATCTCCTATTTGTTAACAATAAGGCTTGTAATTAATTTGACCTATTCACTAAAATGAGTGAATAAAGGGCTGTTTCGTTTGATTTTAAAATCAACTGCTTTAGAATAGAAAGAAAATTGTAATTAAATATCTTAAATTAATGCTTGACATACATTGAAATACAGAGTCACAGCAACTTGACAGGTGTCCATACCGGGCCCTGAGGAGTTAAAGGATTAACTCTTTCATTTGCTTCAATCATAATCCACCCAGATTAATATAAATCTCATCTGCTAACCCCACCTCTGAGTGCTCTGGTAATCTGTTGTCACACATGTGATTTCAATGTTAGTTCACTAGGCATCGATTGAATGGCAATGTAACATTTTTACACCTTAGTAACTAAATTATATCATAATATATCTTAATATGACCAAAAATCGATTTATTGAAGCCGAATAAAAGGGGGGTATCTCATAGCCCCATGCACTACAGAGATAACATGGACATATACAAAGGAGATAGCTGCTTCTGCATCCAGCGCTCAAAGAATATCACAGACATTTGCAGAGCTTTTTGAGATGTTATAGTAATAAAATAATGACTTGGCTAGCATTATTGAGGAGTTTGGTGATAAAACAAGTGATCAGGAGAGGATTTATCAGTATGCACGTCTATAGAGAGGTATGTGAAAAATACAGCGAACAAGGGGTGGAGGCTTGACTGGAGATACAGTATTGAGTGTCATTTTGCCATTCATTGCCTTTAAAACCTGTTTTACACTGAAAAAAGAAAGTTAAACAGTGCATGTAAAATAAACAGCGCATGTGAAAATAAATTGGACCTGACCTGCCTGACAAGTTTTGAATAAATGGACTGCAAAGGGTTAAGTTTGCCCAGTAAAGCTCTTAAACCCTTGCACTGCTTATTGTCTCACTTGTCCCACATGAACTGTGTCCTTTATGTCCCTGTGGAAGGGTGTGGGTATTCACTGACATGGGAAACAAAAAAGTGTATTTGGAAAACACAGCACAGGAGCCCAGTTTTATTTATTCAATTTATTTTTTCTGTTCAATGATATATTTTAGCCTGCAGAAGGTGCTGTTGTCCTTGGTCTGACCACCAGCGACAGTAGACAGGACCACAGGAATACCAATGTTGGTAAATAGTTCAAATGTGGGCGCACTCGCAGGTGCTCAAAAGAATAATCAAAAACAAAAGGCGAAAGAAAAAGGGAAAATAAAACACAGTAATAAAACTACAAAATAAAGTTGCTGCACTCGGCAGCGTTGCTCCGACCATTGCTATCCACACGGCCTGGGTCTCCATCTTACGCTCACCCATTCCCTCAACCTGCTTATACTGTTCGGGGTTCTGTCCAAGTTGTTCCCCGCTTCTAAAAATTCCTTTTCTTTTCCTTTTTAACTGATTATTTATTTTGCTTGTCCTTCTCCGGCCGTGCTTGATCTGGCAAGAGAGTTTCCTCTAGCTGGCTCATTTCGTCGTAGAGGGTCAGGCTGAGGGAACCCCAGAGCGTTATTCTATAGGGTCAGCAATCCCCTCGGGCCTGCCTCTCAAAGGGAGTGGAAAACGTCATCGTCTCTCTGGATTCTGAGGTCAGGGGTATCTGCCAGTACCCCCTAAATCCAGTGTCGTCATAAAATGAGCTGTGCCTAGACGCTCCAGCAACTCATCTATCCGGGGCATAGGAAAAGCGTCAAACTTCAATTTCTCATTAACTCATCTGAAGTCAATGCAAAATCGTGTTGCCCCGCCTTCTTATCCACTAAAACAATCGGACTGTTCCAAGTCACTTTGGGACTCCTCTATTACACCCAGTCTGAGCATCTCGTCAATCTCTGTCTTTATTACCTGCCTTTTGCGCTCAGGTATACGGTACGGTCTCTGGCGAACTGACGCCCCCGGCTCAACTTCAGTGTGATGCTGGGCTACTTGCGTCTACCTCGGGGTGGGAGAAAACACATCAGGAAACTTCGCAACCAGCACACAAAGCCTGACATTTCTGTATTGGTGTCAGAGTATCTACAATCTTTCCCAACCCCTTTTTCACCAACACTGAAAGATCAAGTCCCAGGTCTGTGATGTCATCTGCTTGTGGCACTAACAAAGCCTCCTGTTGCAACCAGGGCTTCAAGAGGTTTACATGATAAATGTGCTTTTCTGTCCGTCGCTCCAGCTGGCAGATCTCATAGTTCACCTTCCCAATCCATCATGTAACCTCAAAAGGTCCTTGCCACTTCGTCAGATGTTTAGACTCAGAGCTGGGTAACAATAGAAGCACTTTGTCCCCTGGCTGAAACGTGCGTAACCAGGCCCCCATGTTATATTGGGTCTCCTGTCTGCATTGAGCCTGCTGCAAATTGTCATGTGCCCATTTTCCCACCGACTCAAAATGTTTGCACAGGACCAACACTGGACAGTATTGGTCGAATTATCCTGCTGTTCCTTCCACATATCTCTGACCAGATCGAGCACACCCCGGGGTCTCTGCCCATACAGCAGCTTGAATGGTGAAAACCCTGTTGAAGCCTGAGGTATCTCTCTAATAGCAAAGGGAAGGGGAGGAATCAGCTGGTCCCAGTAGAGCACGTCACCCTCAATGAATCTGCGCAACATGTTTTTGAGGATTTTATTAAAACGCTCCACAAGACCATCTGTCTGGGGGTGAAAAACCAAGATCCTAATGGTCTTAATCCCCAAAAGTTTATATGTTCCATGGACTAGCCGGAACATAGAGTTGGTGCCTTGGTCGGTTAGTATTTCTTTGGGGATCCTCTCCCAGGAGAAAATCTTCACTAGCTCGTTGGCAACCAATTTTGCGGGTGGAGAGCGGAGGGGAATGGCCTCTGGATAACACGTAGTGTAATCCAGTATAGGTGTGTGTAACCTACCACACTCTGCTCTAGTGGTCCAACTAAATCCATTCCAGTACGCTCAAACAGAGCTTCCACTAGGGGCAAAGGCTCGTGGGATGGCTCTAGGACTAGCTTTCTGACACTCCCCACAGCGTTCGCAAACACGCCTGACGTCACCATCTAGAACTGTGTCATGAGCCTAGCTTTGATCTTGTCCATTCCCAAATGACCAGACAGGGGAATAGCCTGAGCCAGCTGCAGCAAATCCTCCTTAAAGGGCTGAGGAATGAACAATTGGTGAGTCACTTCCCCAGTCTGGTAATTTCTCAACACGGTACAAGAGGTCTCAATTAATTTCAAAGTGAGGGTACGCGGCAGAGCGTCTGGGCTCGACCACCCGACCATTAATCACAGCTGCTTGGTAAAAGAGCCTGCCTAGCACAATGTCACGCCATTGCTCGAGTCGGAAGTCATGGGAACAAGCTAAAAAATCAGCTCCCAGCAGTGGTGGTTGCTCCCGGGTCTAGCCATCCCCGGGCTTAATCCTGCAAGCGGTGCGTGATGACCCTGGAGTGTTCCTCCTCGACAAAACTCTTCTCCCGGAACTTGTGGTGATAACCCTCCGGGGTCACCCCCACGCGGTTCAGGATAGCAGCTTTCAGCGTGGGGTAGTTCTTCATCACCGTGGAATCTAGGGTCCTTGCAGCCGCCTGAGCCTCCCCCATCAGCTGTGGCAGGAGGTAGCTATCCCAGTGCTCTTGGGCCCACCCGGCAGAGATTGCCATAGCCTCGAATATCTCCATGTATGCGTCAGGCGTCTGATCCAATGCTGTCATTTTTGTTGGCTGCTGTACTCTGCCCTACCTCCGTTAGGGTTAGGCCCAGGAGGTCCATCATAGTGGCAAATTGCTTCAGGTCCATTCTGCCTCTTTGTACTTGCACTGCTTTGGGTGGGCAGTGCCAGTGAATCCCACTTCTCACAACATGTGTGGAAGGGAGACAGAAAAGTGTATTTGGAAAACACCGCACAGGAGCCCAGTTTTATTTATTCAATTTTTTCTGTTCAATGATTTATTTTAGCACGCAAAGGGTGCTGTTGTCCATGGTCTGACTACCAGTGATGGTAGACAGGACCACAGGAATACCAATGTTGGTAAACAGTTAAAATGTGGGCGCACTCGCAGGTGCTCAAAAGAATAATCAAAAATAAAAGGCGAAAGAAAAAGGGAGCGTTACTCAGACCATCGCTATCCGCACTGCCCGGGTCTCCATCCTACGCTCACCCATTCCCTCAACCTGCTTGTACTGTTCGGGGTTCTGTCCAAGTTGTTCCCCGCTTCTAAAAATTCCTTTTCTTTTCCTTTTTAACTAATTATTTATTTTGCTTGTTCTTCTCCGGCCGTGCTCGGTCCAGCAGCAGAGCATCCGCCATCTGGCTCATTTTGTCTTAGAAGGGAAGGCTGAGGGAAACCCAAAGCATTATCCTATAGGGTCAGCAATCCTCTCAGGCCCGCCTCTCAGCCACTCAGAGAGAGGGAAAGCCACACACCCTCTTCCCCACCTTTCCGTGTCACTGCCATGACTGACAGGTGGATCTACGATGCCGCTGCCCCCTTCCTGCAGGATCACATATACGCCAAACAGTCAGCACAGACCCTGCCCTGTCCCCATCATACCATTTCCTTTTTACAGGCTTCTCAGACACTGTTGGCATTGCCTCACTGTTAATGTAGAAACTCTTATCCACTACTTTACCTTTAATTATAGAGATGCTCCTTGACTTAGTGGGTTTGAATTGCATTTGTGTTCATTCAACGTTATTGATTAGTTTGCCCAATAACCGATTAGTGCAGGCTACTGTTGTAATTATGATTGTCATGTCATCCATGTATGCTCTAATTGGTGGCATTCCCATTCCAGAAGACAAGTGTTCTCCTCCCACTACCCATTTTGACACTTTAATAATTACTTCCATTGCCATGGTAAAAGCCATTGGAGAAATTGTGCATCCTACCATTATTCCAATTTATAGACATCGCCATGTAGTGGTGATTTTGTATTTTTTTTTTGTATAAATTTATATAAAATTATTATTTTTGTATTATTTTTCTCCCCAATTTAGCCGTGTCCAATTATTTTTAAGCTCAGCTCACCGCTACCACCCCTGCGCTCGGGACTCGGGAGGGGAGAAGACAAACACACGCTGTCCTCCGAAGCTTGTGCCATCAGCCGCCCACATCTATACACATTGCAGACTCACCATGCAGCCACCCAGAGCTACAGCGTCAGAGGATAATGCAGCTCTGGGCATCTTACAGGCACCCTCACCAGACCACAGGGGTCGCTGGTGCGTGGTGAGTGGAGGACACCCTGGCCTACCTAGCCCTCCCTCCCACCGGGCGGACCTGGGACAATTGTGCTCCACCCCCTAGGAACTCCCAGTCACGATCAGCAGTGCCATAGCCTGGATTTGAACTTGTGATCTCCAGGCTATAGGGCAATCCGCGCGGAACGCCTTTACTGGACGTGCCGCTTGGGAGCCTGTATGGTGAATTCTAAAGTTGAAAAACAAAATTGCAACTCTCATCAATTTCCCAGGATTCATAGAACACCAGGGGCACTCTTGTACACTTTGTATGGAACTCCATTAGGCCCAAGAGATGATGACACCCTTGACTTTTTCACAGCTTGATCTACTTCTTTCTACTTAGGTGCGCAGTCCTTTATTTGGTGTAGGTGGGATGTCTGAAGGAATTGACACAGGCTCCTGCCTTTTTAAATCTGTGTGCGTTTCCTCAAGATATCTCTCCAGCTCAGACCATTTCTCTCCCTGGTGAACAACGTCTTTGCAAATTTGAATGGGTCTTTATAAAAGTTAGTTCTCGTCCGCTCTTTCTTTTTGCCACATTTCTGTAGGCGCTCAGCTCCGCACAATGTTGCAAGATTGTCTTTTATGACCCTTTGCAATAGATTGAGCGCCTCCTTCTGACTTTGTTCTGCTCTCCTCCATTGCTTCCTCAGCTGCCTCTTTTCTCTAACTACACACTGCAGACTCACCATGCAGCTACCCAGATCTTCTGCCGTCTAGACTTTACAGGAATAGTTTGTACTTTCTCCTTTCTTATTTCAACTCCAAACCTCTCACTTCCATATGTGTAGATGGTATCCCCAAATTTATCCAACTTCTTTTCAACTGTTCCACCTAACCTTTCCAATGCAAAACAGAGATTCTCAGAAGCTCTTGGCCATTTAACTCCAGGCTTGTGCCCATTGAGGCTCTTTTCTCTCTTACGGTGGTTAATGTGACTGGGTTCACAAGGATCATTAGGTTCATCACTAGTTGTGATTATGCAAGTCCTCCTCTCATCTATGACAGGGGTGCTGATATCCTGCAAACTGTTTGCTCCCTGTCGCTGGATTTCAATTGACTGACTTGACTAACTTCTTAAAATGTACCGATCAATGCAAGGCTCTTGTCCCTTCTCCCTCAAGCATTTCATTCTTTCTTGATGAATCTTCAAACCCCTAACCGTTGTCACTTTGCTCCATCCACAGACACAAACATGGAGCTCCATGTCTTTGCTAACTGCAGATCTTGAGCTAGTCCTTTGGAAAGTGCTCTATGCTCTCATATCTGTTTCCTTTCCTAAGTCATTAACCGTGTTTTCAAACCTGGAGTCATCTACCGTCCCCACTCCCTCAGACTCTAGGGGTATTTTTCTCTTTAATTTCTTAGAAGTCTTGATGTCTCCATCATCCTCTTCTATTTGAAAACACAGAGCTGGATTCTGCCAGCTAGGGTGGCTAACCGCTGCCAGCCCCAATGGGGTCTATTTCCTCCTGTCAGTTGTCTCGCCATGTTGTCACAAGGTCTTTCCCTCATTGCCAGCTGCACTATTCACAGCAGTCACTGGATGTATCATGTGTCATGATTTCCATTACATAAGAGTAGGTGTTAAAACTTAATGCTGATATTGGACTCTGATATCTCACCAAGATAAGCACCAACTAAGACATAGCTTCTTTTATTGTAAACTAATGTGATCAATCTGTAGATATCCTTCTGCCTGGTGTTGATGGCTGAAGTGTAATGCTGGCTCCAGGGATCAGTCTATTTTGCCTACCTGGCACATCAGCACACACAACGGCTGCAATGCTGACTCCACGGATCATAGTGCTGCCTCCCTAGCGCATCAGCATGACAACCGTGTGGACTGAGTTGACTTCTCTGGGGTCTTCAAGTTGGCAGCTTCCATCCTTGGTGTTTTATCGACTGGCCCACGACAGCTTAAGAGGGCTCGACAGTGATTCTGGCATCCCAGATAAAGCCATTTAAAAAGAATAGAAAGATATTTTTTTAAAATTCACACATTTGCTATTTCTGTGTTTGGTAATCAGAGGCTGATTGCTTTAAGTTTAGACTTCTTAGTCCCTTAGCAGCTATCACAGTAGCTACTAAGAAAAAAAATCACATTTGTGCCCCAAAATGTATTAAATTAGCATAACTGGGAATTTGTGCCAGTAGTCTTCTATATTGCTGCAGGCTGCTGTCCTTAGCATCTGGCTTGAGTGACCATGTAATCTGTTAAACCTAATTTGTCTTGTTTCACAAAAAAGAAAACATGAAAAAAAAGTTGGTTATACGAATTTGTTCCAAAAGACAAAAAAAGGGACTTAAAGGGTAAGTAGCTGTGTTACACATCCCCACATGTTACTACAACTTTTTACACTTACAACATTAAAGTCTGTTTCAAAGCTCTTTTAAAATTGGCTACTTTAGTGCACTGACAGTGTATGGATTTTTGCCCATAATGTGGTATGGAACTGAGAGCTCGTTGTAATGTTTTAATTTATTTTTAATCACTCTTCCTGCAATGATTTAGAGGACAGATCTTAAACCCCAGTGCAACAGAGCTGCCATTTTGAAAGGAGCTTTGAAACAGGCTTTAAAGTTATAAGTGTAAAAAGACTGTCAGGATGTTAACAATGAAAAGAAAAATTACAGGTACATTATTTAAACATTTTTAGCAACAAGTGGGGATGTGGAGCTCTTTAATTTTCGGTACCCTGCTACTTACTCTTTAATATCAACTTGTTGCAAACTTACATAAGAAAAGGGAAAAAAATGTCTGGGGGGATTACTATCTACTGAAGAATTGCTGAACTTATGTAATGGATCCACAATAATGAAACATAACAACATTCTAGTGGTGAAAGCCTTGCACCGTCCCTGTGGGATTCAGATTCAGGTATCTATTATTATTATTACTATTATTATTATTATTATTAAGAACATTATGTAGTGGGAAATGTGGGTGACTAGGGTAGCTTATTGTTGATTTACTACCAGCATTTTGTACTCTACTAAACATATGGACTGGATTATTTTTTGCACTATATATCATTAATGTAAAGACTGGTGATTAATATGTATATAAATATATACCAAGCATCAAAATAAATGTTTCACTATTATAACACATTTATTTTAAAAAATGAATAAGATATAAGGTATAAGTGATGGACATTGATAAAATGTTTTTGGTTTCTTTTTAATCACTCGATCGTCATCCTTGACCATGACACACTTGAGTGACTATAACTGAAGCATATGCACTTAATCACCTAATTAGTGAGACATTTGATTGAACACTGGATATGGAGTGATCAGCTGTTGAATTGCAAGCTTGAATAACAGCAATAAATTAAATCACAGAAAAAAAACAATATGCCACGTCTATCAAGAGAGCAGTGCCTTTGTGCAATAGGCATGTTGGAGGCTGAACTAGGGCAGCGTACTATGGCTCGTCGTCTTGGGTGCTCACAGCCAGCAATTTCAAACCTGGCGAGATGGTATAACCAGATACCCTGTAAGTGACAGGCCATGAACTGGGAGACCAAGAGTCACAACACCTGCCCAAGATCGACAGATCATTTTGCAACATCTTAATGATGTCAACTATTAACACTGTGTAACAATTTTTTTTTTTTGTTCCTGGGTAGTAAGTGTTATTTCCTAATTGCTTATGCCTCAAAAGTATAGAAAATGGCTCTTATTCCCCACAAACTTTGCTTTTGTGACCAGGAGAGTGATATTTCAAAATATCACTATTTCCAATGAGAAAACGGGCAAATGTGTGTCTTTTCGTTCACATAAAGTCAGAAAAAAACAACATATGAATCCAAATTAACATGTATTTATACTAAAGTAATACAAAAATGACTACAAAAGATTTAGAAGTGAGTAGTTTTTCGAGATTTATGAGATTTAAATTTACATTACTGTCATTATATAAACAATAATTTTATGTATTGCATCAAGTAAACATTTTATTTTCCACAATGTATTTTAATTACATCTTTATATTTATTTCAGTATGTTTAAAAAGTTAACTAAAAATAAATTATAAATATAAATTTAAATGGGATTACACCTGTTATGAAGAGAGAATTAACATGAAGGCACATTTGCTCTTACCTTGCAATATTATGCAGGACTACAGCAGCACAGATGATATTACAGGCTCGCTTAGGCACCATACAACAGGATGCCACCATACCTCAGGATGCGAGAACCATGGGTTGAACCAGACCAGCCTGCCACACAGTTGATGATGGTGAGGTTAGCATCACAGATCATTTGAACATTTATGCTGCGATATCCTTTCCTGTTCACATACAGGTGTTCATCTGCTGACCCTAACCCTAACCCTAACCCATCAACTGCTCCCACAACATTAGGAAAACCAGCAATAGAAAAAAGTCACTTTTCATTCTGTTCAAAACAACGGACTCAAAAGGAAACACTGGCAGTCTTGTTGCAAGTTCCTCTGACACTCTGTAGACTATCCGTGAGGCAGTGGATTTATGCAGCCCTATGAAATCTCCGATCAGATTTTAAAAAACAACCCAGAGTGCCAAGCAGACCCCTAACAGCACAGGGACACTATGGTTTCTGCCTGTTTATCCTTTAGATCTTCTGCTAATTTTATAATGGTTTTAAAATTTGATAAAACCTTAGTATCAGAGTACACTTCCAGTGGATTGTTTCTGTCTTTGAATACTCTCTCTCCTCAGATAGTGTGCATACAGCCGGAGATTGTGTGGGAGGCCATGATTTATTTCTGACAGTTATTCTGACATGATTTCCATGGAAACATAGACTTAAATAGACTTGAGTTCTAAGTTAGCCTAGGGGTGAGTAGTCTAAACTTTTTAGGCTAAGTCTCAGTCAGTCTTAATTTTTATGACTAAGTTGCAGTAGACTAGTCTAATTGTCAGATTAAGACTAGTCTAATATAGTTTTATGCAACCAGCCCCTGGATAGTGGGTACTGGCAGTTATAGGTGGACCCCCAAGACAAAGAAAAGACTGCTTTTAGTACACCTATGAGGCTCTAAGAGTCTTTTGGACTATGTAATGCACCTGCAACCTTTCAACGGTTGATGGAGCATTGCCTGGGAGGTCTAATTTCAGAATTTTTGTTGTCTACCTTGATGACATAATTGTGTTCTCAACAGATTTTGAGACCCACTTGAGTAACCTGGAAGAGGTGTTCAAGAAGCTCCAGCATTATGGTTTTATGTTGAAACCAGAGAAGTGTAAGGTGTTTTAAAAGGTGGTAACATTTCTGGGGCATGTAGTGAGTGGACAAGTGGTTGTCCTTGATTCATCAAAGACAAAAGCCATAAGAGAGTGGCTTGGCTTAAGACCGTAAAGCAAGTGAGGCCATTTTTGAGTTTCATTGGTTATTATCAACATTTTATTTTTATGATTTTGCAAACGTGGCACGTCCATTACATGTGCTTCTTGCTGGTAGTGCATGTCAAGGGAAACGAAAGCCTGTTTAGTGGACAAGTGAATGTGAAGAGGCTTTCCAGCACCTGAAGCAGAGGTTTCTCCAGACACCCATCTTAACGTTTGTTGGCTTCTCCCAGCCACTCACAAAGTCCTGGAACACTGGGCAGATTATTATGAAAAGATTAAGATAGATTGTCTAGTGATACAATTGAAGTGTAGACACTTTTAGGTAGTGCACATGTACATATACTGTAAATATATCCGTCTTTTTTGGTTTAGTAATTATATGACTAATACGAATCAGTTAAATGGTGAAATCTATACATAGCAGCCTCATGTCATTGTAGCTATCCTTGTTCATCATTCAGATACTGTGAAGCTTTTGCCTTTTTGAAAGATTTAAAGCAGTGTGCAAATGAAGGGAGCTATTCTAGAATAGTAATTTAATGGATTGGGAGGCAGTTTACATGGGGAATCAAAGGTCATTGTGGATTTTGATGTAATTTAGTGACTAAGGAGTAGCAATGTTGTTGCCCATTGAACTAACATTGAAATCACATATGTGACAACAGATTACCAGAGCACTCAGAGGTGGGGTTAGCAGGTGAGATTTCTATTAATCTGGGTGGATTATGATTGTAGCAAATGAAAGAGTTAATCCTTTAACTGCTCAGGGTCCAGTAAGGGCACCTGTCAAGTTGCTATGACTATGTAGGTCAATGTATGACAAGTATTAAATTAAGGTATTTAATTACTATTTTGTTCTATTCTAAAGCAGTTCTACAGTTTTGGCTTCTTTAATGTACTGTATCTAATTGTTTATTCATTCCATCAAAACTGTTTGTTTTTATTAAATCAAACAAAACAGTCTTTATTGACTCATTTTTTGTGAATATGTCAAATTAATTACAAGCCTTATTGTTAACAAATAGGAGATCTTCAGCAAACTAAGTGATCGAATTAATCACGATATTTAATTACAATTTAAAGATATTTAATCACAATTTTCTTTCTATTCTAAAGCAGTTGATTTTAAAATCAAACGAAACAGCCCTTTATTCACTCATTTTAGTGAATAGGTCAAATTAATTACAAGCCTTATTGCTAACAAATAGGAGATCTTCAGCAAACTAAATGATCGAATACCATATCACTGCTATTGTAACCTTCAAAGCACACACTACCATCAATATGCAACGCCCTCCATCAAGTAGTGCGACAGATACATTTATTGAGAATAATTGTTGTACATTTCACCCGACTTAGACCCCATTGCTTTTACATTAAATATCTTGGTTTCCCTGAAGAGATAATCATCCCTTCTTCAAATACATGTTTAAGATTTTAAAAAGCAAACTGCCTCACAAGTGCAGTGCTCCCCCAAATATTATCCTTTAATTACTACCAGTACAGAACCAATGGGTTAGGACATTGGCTCTTCATTTTACATGAACAGTCGAACCAGTCTTGGCAGTCACTGGCACACAATGTGGTAGCATTCTAGATAGAGCCGCCTCATCCCATTGTAATGCACTTTACTGTATTTGTGTTATCTTTGCCTGTTAGTACAGGGCCATGGTATTGCCAGTGTGGTGCGGTCTGTCTGTCTTTGCTGCCATTGAAGACTGTAAGAAATACATTGTATTGTCATTGCCAGTATTGCTGTCGTCTGCTAATGGTTCTGATAGTACCTACCTAATACTGGGATTATAATGGAATCCTACTAGGTTTTGGCTGTAGTTTAAGGGAAGTTCCAGTGACCTTACCCGATTAGCAAACACATCAATGAATAAATAAATAAACATAGAAATACATAAGTAAATTGTAGTAAACAAACTAAACTCTTGACCAAGTGACTCAAGTGGGCCCAGTAATTCCACCTTCAGCTGTCTTGAGGGGCACACCCAGGGCTGTGTGTATATAAGACCCTGTTCAGTGGGGTTTAAACATCAAGCTACTTTCAAAGAAGAAGGAGCTCCTTGAACTTCTCAGAACAGAACAACAGAAACTGAGGATGGGTCGAACACTGGTGCTAGCCATGGTAGCAGTCCTGCTGCCCAGTCTCTCACAAGGGAATCCTGTGCAGGTAAGAGTTGGATCCATTGCAGATATATTGTTTGGGATTAGTGTTGTACCACATTCGATTTTAAAATGTTATTTAATCAGTCTGTGTGAAAATATCAACTCTGTTAAATGTTGCAATCCCAGTTGTTTATTTCCGTGCTTGCTCTGTGCTTAAAGACCGCTCCAAGAAGTATCAGGAGCGTGCCTACACTATTATATACAGGGTTTTTCTTTCTTTCTTTTCTCATAAGGCATATGTGTTGACAGGAAGACTATTATTTAGTGTCAACTTGAACATATTTTAAGATACTGGAGCCTTCATTTTTCAGTTAGTGTTCTTGG